>NC_135560.1:12132597-12382597 GCF_964340395.1 Glandiceps talaboti | reverse complement strand
TCTCGAAAGTTCACGAAGGATCGAGCCGTGATAAGCCGATCGTTAGAGTGTGGTTGCCACACTCAATTTATAGGACCTTAACCCTAATAATATAGGCCGAGTCTAGTACCACCCCGGTGTCAGCAGCCGGTCCTCACTGGGGAGACTACTGCCACCGCGGTGGCACTAGCCATTCCTCACTGAAACGGCTAGTGCCACCACCCACGATACCCCGGGCCACGATATTTCTCGTCGCTGAACATTTCCCAAATAAATCACATAGAACTCTTCAAATGCTTCCATTTTACCTTAAAACACCAAATGGAAGGCTATTATTTAATTTCTCGCGCAGCGCACAACCAGTCTCTGTAGTGGTGGTGTCACAAGTGTCAGCGTATGCATGACATCGGTGCATGCCCGGCCGAATGGCTGCCGTTACGGTGACTTTTTGAGCGATTGTGCGCTGCACGAGAAATGAAATAATTAGTTTGCATTTGGTATTATAAGGTAGAATGGAAGCGTTCGAGGAGTTCTGTGTGATTTATTTGTTGGGAAATGTTCAACAACGAGAAATATCGCGGGTGGTGGCACTAGCCGTTCCAGTGAGGATCGGCTACTGCCACCGCGGTGGTACTAGACACTCCGAATAATATAATATAGTATGTGAAGAGGACGTTGTCAAAATCCACCAACGCGAAAGTTCAAAGCTAGTCTACGGCCACGTTCTGTGAATCTTACAGAAACAGAAATGTAATACCCGGAAATCGCCGATGCAATGTCACGCATCTGACGTGAACTCACAAGTCTCGAAGATAGCGTGGTTCATTTTCGATGCGCCAACGTGTTGATTAAATCGTTTTATTTTTGTAAACATCATTTTTTTTCGATCGGCTAAAACAATTAGCCTGCAATACTGTTAGATATTCGAGATTTGTATGGTTTTTTTTACATGCATGGTACTTGAAAACCGTCATCTAATACATCGCCGTCGCGTCGGGTACACTTGAAGGCTGTAGACTAGTGTAGTCACAGTCGCTTGTAAACTGTTATTCCTTTCCTAAATGGTTTTATTCTTGTCTATAACGGTCCTAATACAGAACAATGACGTTATTATAGGGATTGGCGATATTCTTATGAAATCGGTAGCAATGTCATACCCCCCCTCTCCCCCTACGTGTTGTATGTAACTTGTAAGTACCATTTAGGAAAGGAGTAACAGTTTACAAGCGACTGTGCGGCTGTAGTGCAGTGTAGGCCGCTTCACTAACGTTTTTAGCCGATGCACTGGTCAAAATCAACGTGCATAAGTCCAGGTTCAAAGGAGGTATTTTTTTTACTTTTTATTGGTTATAACCAAATTTACCGAGTTTGATTGGTTTTGTACAACAACACAGCTAAGAGATAATGTCACGTCAGTCATTGCACAGAGGCCTACTAGCTATGGCTCATTTGCATATGAAAAGACACTCTTCTGTAATCAACGTTTCTGTCAATCTTCTTTATGTATGCAAATCTTTGTACATAAACATTCAGGAATGAAACCATATAAAACACATATAGCGTTAGAGTTTTTTCATTTCAAATTTATTAATGGAAAAAATGAACGATTTTCAAAAAATCTTTTAACCAAATGATGGCACATACCATGAAGCTTCATAATGAGCAAAAAAAAAAAAAAGGCCAAAATTCACCAACGAACCTGCATCTCATCCTTAATATCTTCTACAACCATTCCTGCTTTTCTTCTTATTTTGTTTTCCTTGTCTCGAAATCTTTTATTCTACTTGTATAGTCCATCATAAGCATCTTTAACTCTGTGTATATTTCATCCTGAGCACCCTTAACTGTTTGTATATTTCACAATTAACTGTTTGTATATTTCACAGTTATTGTTGTTGTATATTTCACCCCAAGTATCTTTAACCTTTGTGTACATTTCACCCTGAGTACCCCAAGGCCTTTAACTTTGTGTATATTTCACCCTGAGTATCCCTAACTGTATATTTCATCACAATTGTTATGTTTGTAAATTTCACCCTTAAAGAGCATTCTTAGCTTTTCGTAAATTTCGCTCAAAGAGCCTTAAACATTTCGTATCTTTTTATCCCGACCACCCTGAACCTTGTATAGTTCGCCCTATAAACTTAATTTTTAGTTTTTAGTTGTTCAGCTTTGTACCTACCCCCGATTATATAACTATAAGGCTTTTTATTACGTACACCTGACTTGTGTAAATGATTTGGGTGTCGATTTCATTGGGTTGCCTCGCTCATATACAATATATATGCGCAGCGGCGTCAACATCACTCTCATATCTCAATTATATACAATATCTACCAGTCTCGCTATCCAAAAAAATGATAAATTGTTGTCAGAGGTACTTAGAGTTTCATGTACCATGCTAAACACGTGTTAATTCCTATTTAAATGTTGATGAGGTGGTATTGATCGTGTAACTATTATTTTCTTGATGATGCTCCATGGATCCAATGACTCTTCCACTTCGCATGAACAATACAATGTGAAAAGAGAATAGATGTGTCATTAGAAAACTGTTGTGGATTATGATTAGACGTTATCATATATCCGATCTAACAGCTATCCTTACCGCTACGCAATTTAAGTATCACCCGATACGATCACATTGGTTCGTCACAGCTATTCTCAGTACATGCAGTCCGTTCATTTCATTCTGTTGTCATTTCCTTTGTCTATGGCACATTAAAAAAAGTGGGGGAGCACGTGTGTATCCAGATATTATCTGCCCATTCGTCTGTTACATGTCACTTTCGAAAGAAAAAAGCGGAAATTTTGACAGGTTTAACTAAAGAGTTAGGAAGATAAAATGTCACCTGTAATCTGGAATTACTTTGTTACATGCTAATAATCTTATTTCTGCAGTCGTCTTTATACACAGACTCATTTTGTGTACACTATGAATATTTGGTGTATAGAAAATGAGTGGGGGGGGGGGGTATAATCTGTAGAGATAGAGAAAACTCGTAGTGTATCAGAAATGTAGTTTTAAACTACTGTACTGTATATTCTTTGAACAATGTGGAAGGACAGTGTTTGTAATAAAACTATGTTATCTATATTATTACATTGTTCTATCGTTCCCCTCGCCTAACCTACAACTACACACACCCACCCACCCCACACGTTCACACATACACATACACATACACATACACATACACATACACATATACCCATACGATATTCCTCATATTTCATTGTATTGCTATTCCCTGGAAATGAACACTTCATATTGAGTTGTGTATTTATTCTTAGAATTTTGAAGTTTTTTTTTCTTGGAAATCTCTCTCTCTCTCTCTCTCTCTCTCTCTCTCTCTCTCTCTCTCTCTCTCTCTCTCTCTCTCTCTCTCTCTCTCTCTCTCTCTCTTCTTCCGACATGCCTCTCCATCTTGACTAGTACCACCGGTTCTACCCATTGTTCTCTCACAGCTTTGTTCAGGATCATATGTCCTTTAAAAGCACGTGCTACCAATTATACGGCAAACCGAAAGGTTTGACACGTCAGTGCGCAATGCAATTAAAACCACGCCCCCCCCCCCCCACAACACCAACAACTTCCAATCCATTATACATGTCATCAAAATTGTAATGGATATTTTAAAGTTACACCTCTAGCTGCGTCGACTAACCCCAGCAATATATATAATTATAAATCTAAAGGGGTGTAGTTGCGTCTACAATTGTATTTTTATATTCGATTTTCGATACTGCGGCTGCACCGAAGTAAATTTTAGAATGTCCTATTTGTTCTAATAGCAGTGAGTGTAGCAGCTGGTTCTGTTCACTCAGTGTCGTACATGGCAATTATTAGACCATGTTACATCAGCGATTGATTAAATCGCGAAGTCTGCTACTGTTATATATGTTCCCCTTGAGACTCGTACATTTGGAAACTATTTTGAAAGCTTTCTGCCAACCCGAATACCAATGTCAAACCATACGTTTGGTTTACATCATTCATCTTTCAGATTAGACGAATCTGTGTGATTTTTTTTATACAGCAAGTACTATATCAATCAGAGTTCGGAGTGACAGAAACCCCATCAAATTTTGTACAGACGTGACCCCTCCTCCGCCTTCCGAGTGATATCAAAAATGACGATGTCACTTCACGTTAGTTGACTGATTGATATCAATGACTTATCACGTATTCAATAAATTGAGTTTTAATTCGAATTGTGTACGTTAACATGACTAGCTTCGACCCCATTTACAGATTAATAGTGAAACATATGCACTGAAATATACATAACATCACATTGAGTATATTTCGAAATTAACATATTCATATTTAAAGGTGGAATTTCCGAATTTAACACACTAAAACAATAATAATGACGATAATAATAACAATTCTCTATTTCTCAAGATAAGTTATCAAATCATTTTGAACTAATTTTGTACCCCATAGCGCAATCCTATGAAAGTAGGCGAAATTGTGTTCAATAACACAATTGGTCAATTCATGTCTTTGAAATTACCATATTACTCATTGTGTAAAATTCTAGATTTGGGTAAATGAGAACTCTGTATAGGGTGAACAGAAAGGAAATATATTTATGAAGTATTGAAAACCCATAGTTCTAAGTTGAAAATATTTATATTAATTCATCCAAGTCTTGCATGTACAGAAAGGAAAGGGATACAAGAAAACTTTTGTTTGAGAAATTATGGACGTAAAACGTAATGCGGATACTTTCGAGTCGCGATTACTCGTGCTGGTATGTGCATTCATTTTCGTGCAACTTTGTATATCAAACGACAAAGTTAAAACAATATTTTGACCGGACACATCAACAATATTATAAATTCATAAAATCTGTACCTTAGTCTCATAAATCAAAACTGGTGCTGCATAAATTGAGTGTTACAACACAAGACAATAGAAACAGCACAGCTCAGCGCAACACAGCACAGCACAGCACAGCACAGCACAGCACAGCATAACGCAAAGCAGCACAGCACAGCATAGCACAGCACAGCACAGCACAACACAACACAACACAACACAACACAACACAACGCAACGCAACGCAACGCAACGCAACGCAGCACTTCACATCGCAGCACTTCACAACACAACACAACACAACACAACACAACACAACACAACGCAACACAACACAACACAACACACGGCACGAGACAACACGACACGAAATAATCCCAGCGGCATTGATATTACTGATTTCTTAGAAAGCTTTTACTTTCATATCGATAACAGAAATATGACAGATGATAGTCAGATTTACTCCTGGTACTGTTAGCAATACCTCTTATATTTCATTTATAATCCATAGCTCAGACAAACCAGTCCATAACAACAAAACTAATTGGTAATTTGGGATGAATGTACAGGGGAAACAAAATTGATAGTGTTGTAATTAGTGTCTAGAGAAATCGACTCCATTAAAGTTAATGTGTTCACAATGTTTTATTAATAAAGGCGTGTGTATACTTTTCAACTCGTTTCCATGTTTCGAACCTCATTAACGCCTGTCTGGCCACAGGGGGCTCAAACTGAACATAATAAAATCTAATAAACATAAAAAAATATACATATAAACAGTAACAAATATGAAGGACAGAATAGTTACATATCAATATTAACAATGTTTCAGTGCAACAAGAATTACAATATCTTTTCCTACATGTGAAATAGTCACGATGGAGATACCGCTATGCATACCATTTCATATAATTATGATATAATTATAGGGTGATTACGCATGCGCAGGGTGACGCACGTCTATATATTTTTGACAGTGTTGATCTGTTTGTTGTTGTTATTGTTGTTTTTTGTTTGTTGTCGTAAACATACTATCTTAGCCTGAATCCCCGTGGTCTGGCTTCCTTTCTATGAAATTCTCTTGTAACCTCAGCCCCGTTGATGACCTCCAAGTTCACTCGATTCGGGAATTCACCTGATTATCATCTGATCTAGTCTGTTTCGATCCACATATGGCTGACACGCATCGGTAATGTCAATGCAAACATGTCGATGTAAACCAATGAGTTGGGTTAGTGTCTGCATTTACGCCAGACTCCGACTGTGCTATTGTTTACACATTGTAATATTTTTAAAAAATTCAATTTCGTCAATAGTCCCTTTTACCCACTGTAAGCTTAGACAGTGATAGAGAGACTGTTGCATCGAAATTCCTCCATTGTTTTTACCTTTTAATATATTTTGTCGTTTTAAGTTGTCTATCCTTTTTTTTCATAAAGTAACTTTGTTGTAACTTTTAAAATTCTCTGTTTGTCAATGATTAACTGAATTTCGCACTATCATCAACTTCCATAAAAGTAACTTTAAGTTTTGTTTCGCTCATTTATCAGATCTGATAAACTTTAAAGGACCATGCTCGTCACAAGATTAATGTTTGCGACCATGAATACCTCCATTTTGCGACTAACTAATATGTACCTTTAATGTTACCATGGAGGTATGTCCCTTTATACCGCCATGATGCTTCATTGTCTTGCTTCACCATTCTGCCTGTACCCCTTTAAAAGTTACACCATTCACAATGACATCAATTCTGATCACATCCCCATTGAGTCAATAACCCATGGCAATATGACTTTCCACAGAGGGGTGGGGGTGGGGGTTCACGTTACAACACGGTCATCCAACAACCGAAAACTCATTTACAATACAAGACTTGAGGGGTTTAATTTCATGTATATCAGTAGACAGTCTCGAAAGCGTCGTTTTTTACTGGAAATTGTGATTTATCAAACCTTGTCAATAAAGTATATCATAGTTGCATTTAAAACAATAAAGACGCAGTAAAGTTGATATAAAAATCCATTAAAAAAAATTACTTTTAAATTTATCTTTTCAAATCATTACTATTTTGTATGTATGTATGTATGTATGTATGTATGTATGTATGTATGTATGTATGTATGTATGTATGTATGTATGTATGTATGTATGTATGTATGTATGTATGTATGTATGTATGTATAAAATGTGCAGTGCTCTTATTTTTGTTGAGGTGTGGGGGAGGACGTGCCTTTCTAGCAAACATATTCATCTCTGTTGTATTGTGCTATACTGTAATTCAATTCACGAAGTCTTTTGAATACAGATTGCAGATGGTGATCACGTAGAATATGACACGAATCAGTCCCAAACATTCTAGTTAACATTCTTGCCCTTTGTCAATGGGATGTGATTGGCATGTTTTATCCACCTGTGCACAATATTACATCAACATATAAATTGACTCAATTTTCTTTTGCACACGTGCGTTTTTGACGCTCACAATTTAGTATGATGTATTTTATAAAGCAAGCGTTGTGATGGCTGGTGTCGCGTTCCTTTGATCTTGTAACCCCGTCACACACTTCTTTGTACTTCAATCTGTCCAGTCTGGTAATCAAATTTAATGCAAAACATTTGAACAGTAAAATGTACTCGATCAGAAATTGTCCTCCCTAATAATCGTACCCCAAATCCTTTCAAATGCCGTCTTTGCATATACGGTTGTCATAGTTACACGTGACAAATAAATCATGTTTGGTCGTAAACGAAGTCAGATTTTTGAATTAATATTAACACTGTCGACCCGAAACTGGAAACGCGACCCTTTAAAAAGTACATGCAGGATATTAATTAATCGCATTATATTTCTAAATCCGGTGTTGCCATGGAGGTTACAGCTAAATACCCAACCGTTTCCTAGCCGTTGTCTCTTTCGGTTTCACACTTCATTTTTCTGGCAACACATTTTATGGATACATATATAATAGACAGCTTGTGTTAGCCCGGAGGTGAAAGTCATTTGGCACTCCTTTTAAAAGAGTGTCCATAAATCACATGATACCACTTATATACTTTTAGTCTCCCATAAACTCTCTCTCTCTCTCTCTCTCTCTCTCTCTCTCTCTCTCTCTCTCTCTCTCTCTCTCTCTCTCTCTCTCTCTCTCTCTCTCTCTCTCTCTCTCTCTCTCTCTCTCTCTCCCTTCCTCCCCCCTCTCTGTGTGTCTCTCTGTCTCTGTCTCTGTCTCTGTCTCTGTCTCTATCTCTGTCTGTCTGTCTGTCTGCCTGCCTGCCTGCCTCTCTCTCTCTCTCTCTCTCTCTCTCTCGCTCTCTCTCTCTCTCTCTCTCTCTCTCTCTCTCTCTCTCTCTCTCTCTCTCTCTCTCTCTCTCTCTCTCTCTCTCTCTCTCTCAAATCTTAACTACACTGAGAGGGGATTGCACAAACAAAATATGGGCATATCTGGACAAAGCAAAGACTATTTAGGGCCTAATAAATTTGGGGGATATTTAATTATTTAATTTTTGTGGTATCATAAATTCTCAGGGTGTTTTTCATAAACAACACCTTGTTTTCGGAATACTGAGGAGAGACGAATATTTGTCAGCGATACAGCGCCCTCTAGCACTATATACATTAAGTTTTCAACGCTAGGGGCGCGACTCAAGAAATGGCTCGCAGAGTAAAGTTGAACTTACAAAGTTTTGTTTTAAGACTTGTACTGGACCAAAAGGGATTAACTAAACCCATTAACCGTAGAAATATTTTACAGAGTTGATTTTAGAAGCGCCTAAACTTTTGTTGAGAAATGTCATTTAAAATGCGAGTGTAGTGCCAGTGGTTCCTCAGGGGTGATGTAAATAACAAGGTCACGTGATGGTGTACTTCACATGGCTCTTGTATGTTGATAGTCTTCGGAAAGCTGCCGTTGTGCATTGACAGGGGCGTCGGTATGCAGTGATCACTTCATAGGAATGGATCGGTGATTTCTTCGTGTTCTCTACTATTCCCATGTAGGTTTCGAAGATGGCATTCGCCGGGATAAGTGCAGTATTTCGAGTGAGCCTGGTGTTTGGCTTACTGAGTGGGTTGGATCTGTGCTTTGCAGGTACGTTATCATACATCCACACACAACACTGTGCGTGTCAATGGGAATGTTGAAATTTTTTGCCTTGTGTCACCAAGTCAATCTATGTACGTTGCCGGTAGGGAGAGCCGTTGGCTTTCATGGTTTCACCATGTATGAACAGAAGGAAACTTCCAGCAAAGATTTAATGATCACCGTCGCCTTGTTCTGTTGAAACCATTTAAAGTTTTAGTAGATCGTACGGTTGTGATCCCCATATCATGTTTATAAATTTTAATTGGTACGGGAATGGCTTGGGTATGGCCGCTCTGCACGTACGTACGGAGGTACGGAAGTTACGTGTTCATTCAACCGGTGATCGGTTTCTAAATTTTGGGTGACAACGTTGAAGTTCACGGTCAAATGTAAATCGTGAATATCAAATCATCCAGAACGTTTTTCGGTTTGAGTTGATATCCCATTTTCCTCTACTTTTTGGGCCGATATGCCATTTCTTTTGCAGACAGGCTACATTGGGAAATTGAGACGATGTTGTTTTAAACTTTCAAGTTGAAAGGGAGAGTCCTTCCTTATCTAGCTGAGACATGACTATTGTACACGATTCCAACTAATTAACTACCGTTCTACTGTTCTTAGTAATTCACCGTGGTCGTACTTTGAGTTCTTGACTTCCAGCATTTGTTTGTAATCGGGAAGCTAAGTCAATTTTGTGAAATGGTGCGGGTTTTTTTTGCGTCGTACTTGTAAACAGTAAAAATTCGACTCAAGGCATTAAACTGCGTAGGAATGACATGCGTGGAATTAATGATCAAACTAAATTAGTCCGCACTGACGTATTTCAACCAGTAATCACCGTAATGGAAACGTGTAACTCATTTTTTAGCTTAGAAAGTGAAACAGTGCGAAGAAGAATGCCAACGTTTCAAAAACTCAAAAACATGTGATGTAGATATACATTTAAACCATCCGGTTCAAAATTTTATTTGTGAAGCTTGAATGAGGAAAATATTGCAGTACTGTAAAAGAAAAAAAAGACTATTTATCAGGCTTATGTACTTTCTTTGTGATCGGAATAATTTTACGTGCAAGTTTTTTTTCTGAAACAGTGAGTGTGTTCTCGACTGATTAGCAAAAGTCATGCAAGAGTATTGATGTTTGATGAAAGCTAGGTTTCAGATGCTATTCAAAGTCAAGAAAATACCCTATGGACAACAGAGGCCAGGGGTTGTGACCCAACATTTTAACTTGATATACACAACACCACAGTAACAGTTGCAGAACCACCTCATTGACCCAGTAAAGCAATATTTTCATGTGGAGTGGTAATTGTGTTCCTACTGTGGGCAATCTAGATGGAGACTGGTCTTATTTTGTAAATTTTTGACAGATTTGCTCTTTAGGACAGATTTCCTGTAATTGGCTTGTCCTTGTCTAGAAGATAGGGTATCTTAATTTGTTTATTCACACCAATTAAGGCCACCCCCTCCCATTTGTGACTTATGAATTTTTCTTTAGGAAAGTGTTTATTTTTTAAAATGAGATTTTCTAACTAAATAGTAATAATTATTTTTATAATACAATGGTGTTGTATTGTATTTTGATGTGCAAATAAAGTTGTCAAAAAAGAAAGAAAATGTGCTGAAATCACAGAAAATAAAGTGGCACGGCAACTGTTCTGTATTCACATCAAAGTTTCAGTGCATGTTTTGCTACTCCAAACAATGATTTACATTGTTGAGAAATTTCCCCAAATAGAAACATCCGTCAAAAATGATTGCCACGAGGTGCAAAATTAGAACCAAGCAGATGTTAAAAATATGCTTGGAGCAGTAAAATTTCTTTCAAGGGTTTTTTTTTTCACAGAAACTAATATATATGTTGTCAAGCAAAGCTGGGGAAAGATTAGTGGTATTATAAGCACCCTGCTGTTAAGATTCTGTTTAACTTCAAGGATATCATTTATAAACACCCTCCTTTGCATAATTTGTTAGCGAGATTCAATATTTGGAGATTGTAGATGATGGCTACTGCATGCAGGTTTGTGTAATGCATAATTTGTATCTGTCAAACCCAGAATCACTTCTGTACAATTGGTGTATGATTTATTGGTATTCGCTTTGATAGTTTCGCTGAGTCTCTGAGTCCTCTCAAATTTGTCAAGACCTTCACTCTTTCATGAATTTAGATTTATAGTGGGGAAGAATTTTCCGGAAAAAAATGATTTTTCAAATGCCTTTAGCCATGTCCACACACATAGATTTAGAAAGCACTCACAAAGACACCCACTTTTACATGAAAATGTTTTTTTTTGTATTTGGAAGAATTTTCTGAATGAGTAGTTTAGCAGTGTTGGCACACATAGATTTAGTAAGCACTTGTGTAGACTTTGTTTTATGAATTTATTTTTTGAAAAAAAAAAAAAAAATGTCTGTTAATTCAAATGAGTTATTTAGCGGTGCCCACGCATATAGATTTGGAAAATACTTGCAGACTATGTTTTGATCAATTTATTTTTGAAGTGGGAAGAATTTTTCCAAAAAAAGAATATTCAAATGAGGTGTAAAGCTGTGTTCTCGCATATAGATGTAGAAAGCACTCGTCAAGGGTTTTAGCTGTTTGATGAATTTTTCAAGACTTTAAGCTGTTTGATGAATTTTTATTTTTGAATTGGGATGAATTTTCCAAAGGAGTAGTTTAGCTATATTAGCAAACATAGATGCAGACCGCACTCACAAAGACTACAACTCTCTGATAAATTTTATTTTCAAAATGACACCCCCTCCAAAAAAAAATGAAAATTTTTCAAATGAGTGGGTTGCATGTGTTAGCACATGTACATACATTTGGAGAGTCTATGATGAATTTATTTTTGAAATGGGGAAATTTTCCACAAACAAGATTATTCAAATGAGCAGTATAGCGGTATATTCACACACTCAGATATGGAAAGCTATATTTGTTCATTTACTGAGTGGATAATGGAGGGAACCCTTTTGTAGTGAATTAATCTCTAAATGACATTATAACCAGTTTTTGTGAAAGGATATGAAAGCTGTTTGCTGATAATAAGATTTTCAATCGAATGTAAATTTTCTAACAAGAAAATCTTAGTTTGCAGAAATATTTTTGTGAAAAATTCGGGGAAACATTTTTTTGGAAATGGTAATGATGAAAGTATATGCGAGACAATTTTTTTTTTTTTTTTTTTTTTTTTTTTAACAAAGGAAGGCTGTCTTGGTCACTTTTATGAATACTCAGTGAAAATGAAATATTCATGGTGTCATCACGGAATTTCATCATTTAGGGGAGTGTTGAAAGGATAGAATAAAAAATACTTTCTTATTAAAAGTATCATAGTTATAGATAAAGAAGAGTTTTGATTTGAATACATTGAGAAAAGGAATAAATAAAAGCGAAGAATTATTGTTCACATTTGAAAAAATATTTGTGAATAATATATTTGAAATAAAAATATTTCTCCAGAATTTTTTGCATTTGTATTGCTGAATTTATTTAGTTTGATGAGAATTTATTGTATATGGTAAAGACAGAGATAAAATGAACAACCCATGATATTTCAAATGTTTCTAGACATTTATTAATGTTTTTTTTCTAGACACAAAGATAGCATTTTTTTTTGCATCTTCAGTGTTCAAATCTGTTGTGCATTCACACGTATCAGAAAATTATTTTGAATAATTTTTTTCCAGACACTAAAATTTTCCATAAATTTGTTTTGAATTGTAATGTTCAGTATTTAAACTTCGACTGTATCAAATAATGTTAACGATTTTTCTCAGAACTAAATTTGTCAGAGAAATTTTTTCTAAATTTGAAATGTTGGATTCTGTCAGCCGTAATAATGATAAAGTGAACACGTTTATACAGTATAAATAGTGAATACATCATTGATTGTGCGACAGCACGTGTCGTTCCGATGTGACAGTGAGAAACAAAGAAATAAAAAGTGTATTTGTCCACTTGTGTAAACGCAACACTCTACACAAAAGAATCCACTAATGTGTTAGTGTGAATGGCATATTCATTTAGATGACACATTCGAGATGAAACGGTATCCGCCAAAACTCAGATATTCTCTTTGTTTCAGCGATAAGGCTTTTTGACATTTTATCCCGTACATTGGAGATATTTTTTGCCAAGAGTGACATGAATTTTAATTAGTGCGTAGTGATGAAGTAATTTGTATGAGAGATTAAGAACGTGTTTGGGAACCAAAATGCGAGCTTATGACCTTAGCGGGAATTTTTTTTCCTCAGTGGATATAATAATTTTTGGATCAACTTCACTTGATGTGTGCTATGATGTAAGGATTAGAAATGAGATATTCCGGTAAGGTGGGATAATTGTCCAGACGTTTGATTATCAAGGGATGTCTGCGGGTTATTGTCAGGGGGATCTCTGATAAATATTGTCAGGGGATCTCTGCTGAGTATTGTCTGGGGATAGCTGATAATATTGTCTGGTTTCGGAAACATATCTAGACAATGTTTTATAGCAGTTATGACATTGTATGTCTTTCAATTCAATTTGGGTTTCCATCTATTTGAAGAAACTGAATGAAGTGTGTTGTTGATGGTCAAGGCCAAGGCGATTTATTAGCGAATAGACAAAAGAGTTTCATTTTTTTTTGAGATAATTACATTCTGATTATGTGTACCTTGCAGTGTTAAACTGCAGCTGCTACACCAGTGTGTTCACTGAACTACAAGTCAAATCTATAAATCTATTAGAATACTAAGCCTGTTCTCATGCCAGAGGGCAGTAGACAAGGTCTGAATAAAAAATGACTTTATTAAATGAAAGGCTAGTGTAGAAACTGTTCTAATTTCCATCAAGTTCAAATACTGTGTCATGAACTTTTAAGGGGGAGGGAGGGGGTTTCAAAGTTCATTTTTTAATGGCATAGCTATCAAGGTTTAGTCCGGAAAGAGTCAACATGTACATATAGCTTTGAAATGATTTATTTGAATTTTCATAGTCTCACAAAAAAGAAAAAGAAAAGATCTTAAAGATCGAATTCAGGTTAGGATTAAAATTAAGGGGTGAAAACCAGTTGTCCGACCGAGCTGAAGAAAAAAAAATTGGTCCAGAAGAAAAGAATAATTCTATGTAATCAGCTCTACTGATAAGATATCATGTATGTGTGAACCTGGGATTGAAACGCTGGCCTTTAAACTTAAACTAAGTTTGTATTTTGAATTTTTGAGTGAGACTATTAAGGTGAGAATTGACCATTTAAAAGTACATATGAGTGAGGGGATGCCAAAGTAAGCATCATATTTCACAGATACTGTTTATTTACTAGATACATAGAGACTACATTGTGTGTGAAAATGAACACCCAACCATCCAGTGAGGCAAGTAATTTAATACTGAAATGATATGACTAGAATTTTTTTGTTTGCCCATTGTTAATGAAAATGTAGTGATCACATTTTTGTATCAGTTACATGGAAGTGAATTTTGCACATATATCACAATGCTAATCTTGAATACTAATAATTCAGTGGTGTCTAAAAATTAAACATTGCCTATGGACGATAACAAATTTCAAAAATATGTAGCCAAAAAATTATGATATGGAGATTTAAAGGTACATGTATTCAAAAAGGACAGGTACAGCTAACTGTACTGTTGCAAAATCAAATTTGTACATGTGAACAGCCAGGGTAGATTATTGTGCCCATACACATCCATTCCAGGGTAGATGTCTGTATACAGCCAGGTTAGATTACTCTCTGTACAAAGCCAGAGTAGAGATTACTACTGTCTGTACACAGCCAGAGTAGATGTTTATACACAGCCAGGGTAGATGGTAGATTACTGTCTGTACACAGCCAGAGTAGATGTCTGTACACTTCCAGAGTAGATTACTGTCTGTACACTGCCAGAGTAGATTACTGTCTGTACACAGCCAGGGTAGCTTACTGTCTGTACACAGCCAGGGTAGATTATTGTGTCTGTACACAGCCAGGGTAGAGTACTGTGTCTGTACACAGACAGAATAGATTACTCTGCCCATACACAGCCAGGGTAGATTACTGTCAGGGAAGATTATTACTGTGTCTGTACACAACCAGAGTAGATTACTTTATGTACATAGCCAGAATAGATTATTGTCTGTACACAGCCAGGATATATTACTGTCTGTACACAGCCAGGATATATTACTGTCTGTACACAGCCAGGATAGATTACTGTCTGTACACAGCCAGGGTAGTTTACTGTCTGTACATAGCAGAGCAGATTACTATCCATACACAGCCAGGATAGATTACTGTCTGTACACAGCCAGGGGAGATTACTGTCTGTACACTGCCAGGGTAGATTACTGTCTGTACACAGCCAGGGTAGATTACTGTCTGTACACAGCCAGGGTAGATTACTGTCTGTACACAGCCAGGGGAGATTACTGTCTATACACAGCCAGGGTAGATTACTGTCTGTACACAGCCAGGGTAGATTACTGTCTGTACACAGCCAGGATATATTACTGTCTGTACACTGCCAGAATAGATTACTGTCTGTACACAGCCAGGGTAGATTACTGTCTGTACACAGCCAGAGTAGTTTACTGTCTGTACACAGCCAGGGTAGATTACTGTCTGTACACAGCCAGGGTAGATTACTGTCTGTACACAGCCAGAGTAAATTACTGTCTGTACACTGCCAGGATAGATTACTGTCTGTACACAGCCAAGGTAGATTACTGTATGTACACAGCCAGGGGAGATTACTGTATCATAAATACATTGAATGGTTTCTTTGTTGAATATGGAAAGTCTTCATTTTTTCAAACCAATTGTGTTGTCTGTGACATAACGAGTTCTAAAATGTCATCAAAATTTAGTGAATACACCTTTACTTGTACATACCGGTACATCAGTTTCTTCTTCATCAAAAAATGTGTCTTCCAAAAAATTGATTGCTTTAATGATATACTTTTCTTACGAATTAATATAAGATGTACACTAATGAAATACAAAATGTATGTGTATGCCGGCTATGAGTCACAGCTGAAAAAATCTCTTTGATAGAATTTGAATGAAATGAATTTTAGAGTGAATGTTGTAACAGTGTAGTATACAGTATGCAGTAATTTCACACATGAATAGAGGGAGGGAGAGATAATCATCCAATTTGGTAACAGATGAAAAAAATCATCTTCATTTATATGAACATATACAAAAGGTAACACTTTGGTACGGTGACCCTTGTTGCACAAATATTGATATTGAAATGACTTTCATCTACTGTTTGTCAAATTCTCCACAAGTGTGTAGAAGTAGTATCTATTTTTTTGTAATTTTTAAAAAAATGAGTTGTACCTTGGTAAAATCTAACTAGTCGTTTCCAGTTTAGCTTGTTTACTGCGCTTACAGCATATTTCGTTTAATCTGGAAATTTCTGAAAAAAAATTATGGAGTTATATACGATAAATTATTAATATTACTGGTGATGTGTTTGATGTGAAACAGCTTGTTGTAAATTTTATCGTTGTCATAAAAATCACAAACCTGCATCTTGCTTCGTGTTTGATGTCTTGTTGCTGTAATGATGGTGAGATTGATTGTCGGCGCAAGGCATTGAGGAACGTATGCTCATAGGTGATAAATGTTTAACTGGATTGTTTGACTCCGGATATACTGTAATATCAGCAGACTCTGCTTTGTGACTGAGTGTGATATTGCTTAACTGAAGAAGACGGCCATTTTGGATTGAAAATTTGTTTCGAGTTTCGATATAATTTAAGCTTTGTTGAAAAAGAGAATTTTTTTTTTTTGAATAAAACAATTGGAGAACAGGAGAAGTAAGGAATATGAATCATAAGAATTTCACTACAGAGAGGAATTGTGTAAAAATTTGGCAATTTTATTTGAAAAGATGAAATGTAGAAAAAAATTGTGATGGGTGAGATATTGAACCGCTAGATCAGTATCAGTGAGTTTGTTTTCTGAAGAGAAAACCACATGATTGTAATTCATAAGACGTTTTACTGAGAGAACGTCTACGTTTTACTCTACTTCACATACATCAAGTCCTTAACCGTAGCCTTGAGTTGACCATCAATTTGTATAATTAGAATATATAAAGTTACAATCCTGGTTTTCACTGCAGCTCCTTAGACGTTCATATTGACACCTTCAAAACCACTGATTAAGTATTTATCCTATATATCTCTCAGGAAACTCTCGAAAATCTAATTCTGGCGCCACACCACTTGTCGGCAAATTATAGTAATGCAGTTTTCATCAGAATTTGCTGAAAAATTCATCATGTAGTCAATTAAAATAAGATAGGCATTCAAATTATTTTTTGGAAGGTACTGTCGTTTTATGTAACTCCCAGTTTCAGGTATAATTTTGCCTACAATTTTCAGATTGATTTTTTCCTGGAAAAAAATCAATGTATATTTATGAGAACAAATTATCAACAGTATGAGCAGTAGTGAATGGAGAGCTTGGCTAGGTTTTACTAAATGACCCACAAGGAATAATAGTTGTCACACTCAACAAATAAAATACACAAATGTAACAACTCTGGCCCCTTTCATAGTCTGTCTTGTGTTTTGGAATCTGAGACTACATTGGCTCAGAGGTAGACGTGAGTTTGTGTATCCTAGTCCCAGATTGAGCAACATAAACAGACTACTTTCATTACCATTGAGAAATAAAATGATAGCAGAACTACCAACTACGGAGAGAACAGAGCGTGTCACTTAACTGCATGTACAAGTTGTTAAATTTCATTGGGGTGACTTTTTTTTCCTAATAAATGTCACACTACACAATATCACTTGTATGTGATTGGAAACTGGTGCATGTAACAATGTAGAACATCTATATAAGAAAATATAAATGTACAAACAATAATTTCATAAAGAAGTATTCTTCATTCCTTTTATCAACGTTTAGTTTTCTCTCGCGATTGTTCGCTAATTTATAATTGTCACCTAAATTATTTTGTGTATACTGTACACTAAAAATGGATGATTATTTTACATAATATAAATTCCATGCAACACACATTGTTTTCTAATTAATTAGTAATATTATTATGATAAAAGAACAGACATACAGCAGGTATTTGGTTCATAATGTTCCCATTGTTGGGGAAATTCCATGACATGGCCTCTGGTAGTAATTGTTGTGTCCCTTGCCAAAGTAAATGAGGCAGTTGGTAACTGTCAGAACAGTTTGCAAGTCTTAGCTGCTGGTCTTGATTTGTGTGTTGTTGAGTGTTTTATGTTGACTGTTTCATACCACACACACAAGTCAGGGAGGTGGGTGTAAGTATGGCTGTAAAGAGATCACCATGCTGTTAGTATAACCGGAAGGGAAACGGCTTGTGATTTCAAATTAAGACTGGGGGAAAAATACAGTAGTTTTCCCAACGCAAACTCCAGACTTGTCTATGTGACTTCATGTTCTTGTTATATATCATGTTTTGACCGCGTTCTAATGTTTCTATAACATATTATCATATTTCCGAAAGACCGGAAAAAAGTTTAAATTAGTTTTCCCAACTTCAACTTCTGACTAATGCAAAACGTTTTGCATCCATATTTATCACAATTCTAGCATCACTTTCTATTCTATACACCCAATAATTTTCTTTCTCCTGTCATCACAAATGTAGCAATTAATTTTCCCAGTTTTATAATACCGGTAGTATACGTCCCATTTTCGCAAACCAGAGCTGTTATTTCTTCCGTGACACCACAAAATAATGAGGGTGTGTTTTGGATGGTACCGAAAAAGAGGCTGTGGTTTGCCCACGATGTGTAGTCCCTGTGTCCTGGACCTTCCAATGTTGTGTGATCTTTAAAACCATATCTGACAGGAAATGCCACCATATATTTCTATTTGTTTGACTATGTGTAATAATTTAGAGTTGCCCACTTTTTGCCCCAAGATGTTTATTTTTTCTCCAAACAAATATTTTAACTTCTCATTATAAACAACAAGTAGTCATTAATTATGCGAAAAGTCCACTCAACGAGATTCATTGTGTGGTCTTATCTGCAACCAATCATGACTTCATGTCAGACATGTGCATCTCAAATACTCTAGAGATTTGTTTAGTCTTCAAGTTACAGGGGGTGGTCACAATTTTAATAGATTTACCCTTATTGACTAACCAAGGATACAGCTGAACTCGTTGCCAAGGTCATGTCTGACCCAGAATACTGATAAATGTTAGAGGTGACGAAATTTTCCTAAAGACATTATGACATGATAAATCTTCCTAAGTGTATAGGCTGAAAGTGACTTTGAACCGTCTACTTACGATCACAGCTGGCATGGCTCTGTACATTTAGAGTCCTTGGTTGTGTATATTTTATTACACTGCAAATCTTTAAAGATCTTTGGCAACTATCACTGAAGTGGACGATAGAAATATGAACAGAAGGCAGTTGCAATAAAACGTAACTGTTTCTGACCTCTGTTTTGACATGAATTAGTGTGGATTTATTGATGAAAGTGAGAAGTTAACCTAAAAGTTGTTTGCAGTACAATACTGATTTACACACTACATACTTGTAGTCCAACAAGATGAGCCATTAACAGCAGTAGTAAAATTTACACAGCACTTCAGATAAATAGGTCTGTGCTCAGAATGCACTGTGTACACCACACACAACCCCTGTTGACCAGGAGTGTTCCGACCTCACTTTTAAAAATGAACAAAGATTCGTTTTCTCTGCATCAGACAAGAAGTTTAGCAAAGTGGTCCAAAAACAAACTTTCTTTTGTATTGTTGCAATGTCAGTGATAGGGCTTCATGTAAATGAGGTCAGAGGTCATTAAAAGGGTAATCCTGCATGAATTATTGGTAATTGTAGAGGCAAAGTAGAATAGAAAACATTGTCATTGCACTTGGCCTAGTTATTGTTCAAACTAATGCATAAAACATACAAGTTTGAACAATATCTAGGCCAAGTGCAACGACAACATTTTCTATTCTACCTTGCCTCTTTCAATGACCACTAATTCATCCAGAATTACTCCAAGTTTTAGTGACCTTTGACTTAATTAACATGAAGCCTTATAATTGACCTTGAATTTTAGAATTATGTGGAACGAATTTGGTTTACAGAATGGACAAACCATTTTGTCTCTGCATCTGTTCACATCACTCTTTCTATTTTCCTGACCTGTACCCATTCTCTCATTGGTAGTTCCAATCTGATAAAATTCTGATAGTGATAAATTGTTTTCAGTATTCTGTGTTTATACCTGTCAGAGATCTTTCTGTTTCATTGAAAGCATTAAAGTCCAAAAACTTGGCTATCTGGTGCAACAAACTGGCCTGCAACAATATTGTCAAACCAGATAGTCAAGTTTAGACTTCAAAAAGAAGTAGTCCTTGTAATATTTTTTCTTCTTCAAAAATACACATGGCCATTTTCCAAGCATTCATATGTTTCCAACATTGCATGTGTGTTAATTCCCCCAACATTTCAATGAAATTAGGCTGATGGGTAGTAGCTGATATCGATGACCAGCATAGCAATCATATTTGTAGTGCAGTAGGGGGTACAGTGTTGGTAGGAATAGAAGCCAGAGTGGTCCTGGCACCATAAAAAAAAATCTGACACATTAACCCATTGAAAACAAGTACATGTAACTGGAATTTGTCATTCTGATGAGGATCGTTCACTAGGACAGACAGAAAGCGAACTGCTTGTCTGTTATATAACTTATTATAACCACTTTATTCAGCTGAGGAATTTGGATTCAAGATGGGGACATGGCTATTGTTCAGACCACCTTGCTATTGTTATATATTTCAAAAGATACTAACAATGCAGTGGAGATGCATTGAGGGGGTGGGTGCAGGAAAAAGACATCCGGTTTGCCCTCGCCAGTTTTATCACAAAATTATTCCATAAGAATCATTTCTGTTTTGAAATTTTAATCTGTATTCATGTACAAAATGTACATAGTAACTTGAACCATATAGCTGTCTGTCTCCAGCGTCTATGCTTGAACAAGATGCTCAAAATGTGAAATTTTAATTTGACTGTGTGGATTGTCTGACTGCGAAACTTGTGTGCAAATACAGCCTTGTGTAGAACGCTTTTGATAGAATGTCACTCAAATCTGTCTAGCTCTGCCTTGCTTGCCTTTCTGTCTACTGGTATTTATACATGTTTGCATGGTTTGCCAACTGTAATAGCATTAGTGATCCATTCATAAAGATGTAATATAGATTGGCTGTTTGGTACAACAATGCAGTTTTCAGAAATAAACCTCAGTTTGCTGTTGAATCACAGACTTACTATGTAATAAAGACTTTAATTTCATGCTGTAAACCATTCCAAGTTATCATTTTGTCAGATGAATATGTTTTTTTTCTTCATTTTTGACGGCCAAATTCTGCCAGCCATTCTGTAAAATTTTATGACGATATTCCTAGACTAACATCGCATCGTGTGAAATATCACTTGTGTTCAGAGGTGGAAAAACAGCAACAACCCTTTTACCATAAAATCTCAATAAAAACATGACACAAAGTAAGATTTATATGCATTCAGTGTACCATGGGATGAAATAGTAAAGCTTGGCCGTCAGTGTGAAATTGCATTCGTATATCTTCTAGGGGATTACCATGGCAATTGATTATTTTGAAATTATTTTTGTGACAATTGCGATGGCATTGATTCACTATTGAGGCTCTAAGTTGTGGATATTGTAAATAAATTTTATGAATAAAGTGCATAGTTATGATCAAAATAGTTTTATTTGAGAAAATGTGAACTGTAAGTTATAGACATTTTGTGAGATAATTAAAAGGGGTTGTGAATGTGGAGTTTCTGTGGAGAATATTATTCATGAAAAAATATGCGTAAATTGTATCAACTGTATTCTAAGGGGCTTGCTGTGTTGCTAAATTATCTTCACATTGCAACGTATGCCTCAAGTGCACAGTAGAATTTACTTTTCGCACATCAGAAAAAAAAGAGAAGAAAAATCAAATTATTTTTAAAGTGCAAGTTGTGCTATTGTAGAAAGGCAGGAACAGTGTTTTTATTTTATCTCTCCATCAAAGAATTGTTAGATTTGAAATAATTCTTTCCCATATTCATGAAAATATACACTGAACTACAAAATGTACACAAATATCGCAGTGTCTGCCATAAGAGGCTTCAACAAGAAACTATTTTAAGGTTTTTTTGCGATCATGGGTGTAAAGTATTTATTTTGCAAGAATACTGAATTTTGTACTATAAAACTCATAATAACTGAGCTATGTGTTTGTATAGTATATATATGCACAGCACAGTAGTAGTAGAGTTATTACGAGTTTCGTACGAAAATTATAATGAAGGATTTTTGGCATAAATGTATCGCACTTTGTAGATATTAGAATGAAGTAACAACGCCAAGGGCTGTGGCTATGAATTTTAATTTAAAAAAATGAAAAATCACTCAGTATTTTTGGTCATAAATTTGAAATCTACCATTACCACAAGGCAGCCTACAGCTGTAAGAAGGAGGGGTTTAACTGAACATTTTAAAAGCTGGCTGCATAATAAGACTCTTTGATGAAAGTATCCCGTAGATGCTATATTTCCTCATTTTGTTATTTATAAATGGCACTAATTTGATTTGACAAAGTGGAATATTTGGCAAACGCACTAAAATGTGACTGTAATTGCTCTGTTTAATAGATTGAATAAATTTGAATAAATTTGAATAAAGTACTTGATAACAGCTAGAGAGTGTACATGTTTGGTAACTATAGCAATGCTGTTTGCATATAGCTTTTGGTGCATTTTCTATTAAAGCCAAATTTATGGAAATGAAATTATGCAAATGTAGGTGTTATCTGAAGAAAACGATCGCAGATTTCACAACCGATTTATTACAATTATGGTGTGCTTCCGCTTCGGGTTTGCACATCTGTATTTAAAGTGCATTGGTATATCTCAGTGTGTGTACATTTATGTGCAAAAGTGTGTATGTGCGAATGTATTCACATGTATCCATTTTCATGTGTTGCCGGCATGGATTTTTCTGTAAATCTTGTGTTTGTGTCTGTATTTATGATGTGTATGTGTACCTGTATATTTTCTTGAGATCAATTAATACCAAGTGATTTTGGAAAAAAAATGCCAGTTCTGTTCATATTTTGATAATGATAATTACGATTGCAAATGAAGTGAAATCTCACCATTATAATATCAGATTCTACTAAATAAAACCAGTGAAAACTAGACTGTTGGGAAAAAAACACTCCAAGGCAAAAATTGCTAATATGAATGAAATGAAGAAATTGCTCTCAGACTGACAATTGAATATCTGAAATAAAAAATTTGATTATATAAACTTTTGATGGAAAGTATCCTCAGTACAGCTGTATGCACATGTCCAATTCACAGAGGAAAGAAAATCAACCACTTCACACATGATACAGCAAACTACCCTATTACAAGGAGAGTCTGTCCTGGTATCTCCAGAGATTTAACAGCAGTTAGTTGAGTATTATCACAGCTGAGTATCTGGGACATACAGATCCAATAACAAACACCACTACAGACTTGGCCAAGTTCTTATACAGCTATTAAGTTCAAGATGGTTACTTATCAGTAATTTATAAGTATTTCAATGATTTGGGAATGTAAACTTGACACCAATTACGATAGTAGTCGGCGACTGTCTGGTTTCACACACGGTGCTTCCAACCTATTTCAAGTGTGTGCATTTCTTTTCCCCGCCTCTGGGTATGCGTCTTATCTAAGCTTGTTAAACTCATTATCTATGCGGCCTGCTAAATATGAAAACTGAGACTCTAGTTCTGTGCAAGCTAGATGACTTTTGTCTGTTAGCTTGGACAGCTAGAAGTAAACAACCATTAGCTATTTAACCTACAAGTCATGGAAGAGTTGCAAAAATAACATTTCGAGAGATAAACTTTTGACTTTATGTTTTAGTAATATATAAGTACATTATTGTATTATTTGTTTCCCTTAGGCATTCAATCCTTTGTCGTGCCAATTTGAGGTGCTGCAGGGACTTCTTTTCCCTGTCTTAATTTGATGACTCATTATTTTGAAGAGCTTACAGTGAGAAACAAAAAAAAATAAAAATGTTGCCCTTACAGTCAAAAACAGCCTTCAATAATCAAATTTTGTCAAAGATGGATATTGTATAAAAATTCATCATGAACTGAATATTCTTTATTTTGCTAATTACCTCGCTCGTTTTCGGTACATCCGATTTTGATAATTTTATCGAATTTCATTATTTTCAAGATCTTATGTTGAGAAACTAAATAAAATAATAATGTTGCCCTTACAATCAAAACCAGCCTTCAGTAATCAAATCTTGTTGTAGATAGATATTTTAAAATTCATCATGAAATATTCTTTATTTTGCTATATTTTGTAGTTACCTCATCCATTTCCAGCACACCTCATTTTGATAATTTTATTAAGCTATGTACGAAGTGGTAGACCAGTGTAAATGATAGTAAATAATTGGTCAACCATCAGCCATCTATGATACAAAAGCTAACCCTGTTTTAATACACTGAGCATATTTCTACATTGGAATCAACAAGGTCTACATAGTAGTACATGGTCTAAAAGCTAACCCAGAGACTTGACTATCTGCAACGACACTGGCTTGACCACCAAATGACATCGCAAAGCCAGATAGCTTTAAGTCTCTTGGTTAGCTAAAAGCCAGGACTGCTAAAAAGCTACATGGTCAAGAGTCCAAGTACATCGTATAGAAGTGTTATTCCATGACTTAGACATTACAGAGGTATGATTCATGCAATTAAATGTCAAAAGTAGTGCATGGTACTTCTGGATCATTCCGTGTACAGGTAATATTTCACCCACTACTTTCCAATCAGAAGGCAATTTCAGAGTAGCTATGCCTTTATCCAATTTGACTAAAGGTACATACATATTCATGAACCATTAATGTTAAATTTACCTCACTATAAAAAATGAAAAAAAGAAGAAAAGATTTTCTGTTTAAATTTCTACACTGTTCACAATTTTTTTTGAGTTTACACAGCAAAGGAAATAATCAGTGTCATTTATTTCTATGAATGCATGAATTATGAAAAAAAAAGATATTTTTTGTAGGACTTCTAAACAACTATAAATGAAAACGTGATTTGAGTTCAAAATTAATGATTGCAGCTGCACATAGAACAATTTAATTAGTTAATTAAATTTACATATTTAATTGGATAAGGTGAGTCATATGGTGTCATTTTCAGTTACTAGTTCAAATAAAAGGTATTTATTGCGGACAATGGTTAGATTGGGATCAATATGGAGTTGAGAGGGGATCGTTTTAATGGACCATCAAACCCAGATATTGTTCAAATTTCATCGTTGTTAATTGTTTTCAAATAAAGCCAGATTGCAATGTTTGGTAATTAAGTAGTTTTTTCTAAATCTATAGCCAAATAATAACCGCTGCCACCCCATTGAGTTATTACTGTGGCTGTCATTATCACATTGCTGATAACAATGCCAGACAAATTTCATAGATAAGTTTAATAGGTACTAATTTTGAATTCATGTAAT
The DNA here is from genome assembly GCF_964340395.1 of Glandiceps talaboti. Lineage (NCBI taxonomy): Eukaryota > Metazoa > Hemichordata > Enteropneusta > Spengelidae > Glandiceps > Glandiceps talaboti. The sequence continues at coordinate 12,357,144 of NC_135560.1, read as the reverse complement.
GTGTTTAAATTTTGCTAAGAACTAGAAAAAGATAGTGTGAACAGAATGAACTAAATGAACAAAAAATTAGGAAAATAATTCTACAATGTGATTTCCAAATCTAAGTAATGTATTGACTGATGGATTCTTTCTATTCACTCCAACACATTACTGGTGTAAGTGACAGTAATATTGAATGCAAATACAGAATCTTTCATTCTATATTAATACTGTATAGGAATTATGCCACACAGACAACTGCCCGAGAGAAATTGTCAGACGGTTGATTTATTTGTATTTTTGAAAAGATTGTAAGGCTAGAGTAAACATTTTGGCTTGTCAATGAAGCACAAAATAATAAAATAATCCCCCCCCCATGAATAATTATGTTTTGTCGTCAAAAATTAGATTTTTCAGTTTTCAAGAAATTCAATACTAAACAGACCAAGATAATAGGGGAGTACATGTAATGTTACGTCAAAAAAGAAAATGCAATTAAGTATGTCTGTGTTGGACATAGAATAAAAGACCTTGGAATTGGCAGGCTGGCGTAATTGAGAATTTGGTGCAAGTTTTTATTAAAAAGGGACAAAATTATCTCAATTTTACTCATTGTCATTCAAGATGGCTTCCAAACCTGTCTGATGTCATGGAAACAAGGTGATTGACATTGTACTATCTTACATTTGCATTGGCAGAGCTCCTGACAGTCATTTGCTTGTCATTTGTAAAATCACAAGTTCTCAAGGGCAATGGTACAATATTTGCTAATCTTGACAATGACTTGCCAAATGTTGTTGTGTGAGGGCAGACTAACAGTACATTACACTTGAACAGTATTTAGCACCTACCACGATGCACTTGCCAATGAGAACCACTGCAGAAGAGAATGAACCATTCACATCTATCCTTACAACTTTCATATTGATTCTAAATCTAACTACTGTGTGATAAATACCATGGTTGTATTTGAACTAGAAGCTGAAAATGACACCATGTCTCAGCTGATTCAATATATGTAAAAACTTACAGCTGTCACTTTGTGGTCCAATCACCTAGACAATGTTTCTAAAAAAAAAAAGTTGTGTAATAAAGCAAAATTCTTGTATTTATTAAGTTTGCTTCTGAAATGGATTATCGTTGAAATATCTGAACACATACACTAGTTGCCATAGTAACATCAATATTAATCTCTACCTTCAGTTATTGCCAGGTGCAGAAATAGAAATCGCATGGAATGCAAATATTTTCCGATTAATTTTCCTTCGTTATTTTTTGAGTTTGTGGAGTAAACAGTATTCCAGAAAGCACTATATACTAAAGTAAAAGGTTTAGAATTTATGTGTAGTCAAAGTATTAACTAACAAAATACAGCATTACTACATTATTTGCCCTGTGTACTTTAAACTGAACATTAGAAGTACATTTAAAGATCTCTGTCGTTACGTACGTATGTATGTGTGTTAGTCGTGCAATTAACGACAGGGCAAATAGGATTATTACATGAACGGAATGTTAATTATTATGAGTGATATCCAAGCTAACCTTGTACAAAGTGGGCACACTGTGCAATATCTGGAACTGGACCAATTTCATGTGTGTGAAAGCAGTTTATCTTCCAAATCTCTGTCTGGGTTGCTATTTTCTGTAAAATAAATTTTCGCTTTTTTTTTTTATATACTCTTTCACTGTTTGTCGGGTTAACTCTGACAGCCCAATTAGTCATCTAGTTCAAAAAAAAAAAAAAACGAGAAGAAGTAGAGACCTGTAAATTACTACCCTGGTTTTTTTTTCATTGTTTGAAAATGAAAAGGTTGGACGTGATCTGTCTACTGGGTATGAATGATTGGTGACACTGCCATTCTTTCCTGGTTGTAAACTCCTGTAAGGAGAGCAATGGTCTACTCAATTCTTAACATGATAATATAAAGCACCCCCAAAATAAGGGTCTCCTCAAATACTCACTTGATATAAATCACTAAATTGCATACAAGATGAGGGTTTTTGCAAATATTTATAGACAACAATATTCTTTGTTCAATACAAATTTTGAGGAGATACATCACTGCAAATTATTTAAAGTGACAAAGACTGTGTAGTACTTGGTAGTAACAGAATAAGGTTTTCAATAAGTGCAGTAGAATTAGGTAACACGGATCTCAAACTGATAAGCACTCTAAGATTGTGTCCATGGAACTGCAGGTTTGGATAAAGACAATCAGTGAAGCAATAGACGTTGATAATCGAACTCACCACTTCCGAGAAGCGTCAAAGCAATTGATGATATTTTCAAAGTACATTTATATACATGTACTGGATAGATTTAAAGAACCTGATATTTAGAAAATTGTGCAGAGATGAGCTATGAAGTAGTAGACATAAATGTAGCCGAGAATCCATGCAAATGGGGATTTTGAATTTGTGATGGGGAAAATAACAAATTCAAAACCCCATTCGCATGCGTGGATATGAGACTAACAACATTAATATCGCTGTCATCAGTTCTGAGAATCTTTAAGGAAACAAATAACATTTTCAAAGTAAATTTATCGACATAGATTTAATGAAGTTCATATTTATTAGTCCAGCTTTGAGAGGGAAAGCAGAAATCAGGGTGTATATACTGCAGGTCAAAGGTCGTAAGATTGATATCTGAGTAGCCGTTGTCTAGTCTGGTGAGTTGTTGCCCGGATAGATCATACATAAATTATACTTAAAAAATGTATACCGATACTGACAGTGGAAATCTGTATACAAAGAAACCGTGCTCTAGATACTTTGTTGTGTCATTGATGTAGCTTCTTTTCACCTGCCGGAAAATAAGGCAAAGGAAGTATGAGTCATCCGATGGACATGGTCATCGTGGAAAGGAAATTTACTTAGACGTGGAGTACCGGTACACTTTATTGAAATGAGGACCTATTGAACCCTTAATGAAAACCAAGCAGACAGGATACCACACAAGTGAAATGTGAAAGGCTCTTAGTCTTATTTAGTTGTCTCTGCTTGTGATTTGCAATGTATAAAAAATGGTTGTGTTTATGTTTCTGGGAGCAAATTTCTGTCAGATCAAGTACTTGCTAAATTTTGGAAATAAATATTAAAGTGGCCATATGGGTGAGGAGTGGGTATTTAGTTTGGGTTTTTAATTTACAAAACAACTTTATCATGGCTTTCTACTTGAAAAGTCAATGTGAAACAACATAGGCCAAGTCTGTGTTTGTAACTCAATACAGTGCAACAGGCTAAAAAAAATGTGTAAAAAGTTTGTTAATGTATATATGATTGTATATATGATAACAAACATTTTACATATTTATTAATCTTCTGTGATTAATTTTGAGTTACAAACAAGGACTTGGTATGTATGATGTTTCACATTTTGTTTTTCAAGTAGGAAGCCATGATAAAATTGTTTTATAATATTAAAGAGCCAAAATAAATATCCAATCTTCATCCATATTGCCAGTTTAAACGACAGAGTTCTTTGTGCATGTTAAACACAATCAAGAAGTGTTGTTACTCAGCTGTTTCATCCTGCATATACCAATATACAAGTACTTTAAAGTCTGTAAAAGTTGACATTTTTTAATGGCATATAACACATTTGTAGTGTTATCAAATTTACAAATATGGCTACCGACTAAATTTACTTAGATTCCAACACTGTTGACCTAACGCTTTACAGGATACTATAGTCGTCGCCTACACTATGTTACCATGACAACCATACCTAGTAGGTCCATATATGTAGATGACCAATATCGTATTTGAATGCCAACGGTGTACAGTTATGATGTCACGAATATATAATGGGAGCCATAATTTCACTTCACAAAAAGAATATTAATGAAAAGAATGATCTGAAAAGATACATTTTAACCTTTTCTACTCTCTAAGATATAATGGCAGCTCCACTACACTGTAATTCATCATGGATTGCACTTTCTTAGACAGAATTTCTGCATATATAAGAGTCATATCACATCTTTTATCGAAGATTTGATGTCATTTTTGTGAGGGTATAGAATTATGTAAAGAAAGAAATCTTATTGTACAAATGTAGTCTTTTTTATGGCCCGCTGCTCTGACATCATTTCCACCTGCATCTGTTGATACAATGAAGATTATAAATATAGATGTCGCCTTCAGAAATTTTCTTGTGGAAGTGACTAAAGATAGGTGCTATCCCAAACTTGTGTTTTGTTAATGTCGTCAAAATACTCAGATCATATGTATTAAGAAATTTGGGAAAACATGACATATGGTAAGGCCTATAAATTTGATGTTGAATTGGCGGGAAAAAAAAGGCATACTACATATTATAATGTGTATCTTATTGAAATTTTTTTAGAATGATAAGTGCTTATGGAATAGAAATATTGAATTTTCAATGTTGAATGTTCTGAAATCCAATGTATAGAATGATTTGATCTTAAAAACAAATAAATTTCTGAATCCATTGGGTTTTGTTCTATTATTTGCCTTCAGTTTCTTGTCTTTGTCACCTATCACTTTCAGTTCTAACTAATCAATGTGATTTCGCAACATATTTGATATCATGGTCATTGTTGTAATAAAACAAGAAATTATGACAGAGAGTGTAAATTTGTAATTTAAAGGGTAAAAAGCCGCTAATATTCGGTTTATTTGAACTTGATGGGTTTCTTAATGAAAGACCATTACTTGCTGTTGTATTTCATTGAGACTTCACATCAATATGTAAATTTATTGTAATACCTTAAGTGACTGGAAAGGCATGAAATACAGTGCTTTGAGGTACAAGGCCAAAGTAATTAATAACATCAACAGTGATTGCATGCATTGAATATTGTAACTTTTACTGACAGATGGGTTAAGTACAGCTCTAATAGTAATAGCATGTATTTCTTTAGTAACATTTTCTTAAAATCTTGTTATCTCTGTACCTACCTGTATCTGTTTGTCTAACCGTCCATCTGTCTGTCCATCTGTCTGTTTGATTGTCTGCGTTTCTTGATCTGTTTGTTTGTGTATTTGTGGATATCTATCTCTGCCTAGCTGCCAGGCCATCTATATGTCTGTCTGTCTGTCTGTCTGTCTGTCCATTCGTCCGTCTGTCCGTCTGTCCGTCTGTCTGTGCCTGGCCATCTGTCTGTTTTCATATCTGACAGACTATGACTGACTGACTGACTGACTGACTGACTGTATGTCTGTCTGTGCCTGAGAGAAACCCATTTGACTATGCGGGTGAGATGATTGTAACACGTACAGGACTCGACTACTGCTTCAGGTTCATTTGTAAACACTACTATACAACTCTATAAGTTTCAACTTGATTTGCTGTCTATTAAAAGCCCCCACCTCAAAGTTGTGAAAGTTTGATGATTTAGTGGCAATATCACATCATATATTTAGTAGTTGCTTTGAGTGCCACTGCTGTTACTCTCATTCAGTAAGTTGCAACACAGATAGTTAATTAGTTAGTTAGTTAGTTTGTGGCTGTAAGCTACAAATCCTCTTGTACAACAGATATCGAGATCACACAATTCCCATCACTGATTAAGAACACCATAACCTCATATCGCCTTCTGTATATTAGAACAACTCTAGACTCTTGAAGTAAGATCATCAAGAAAACAATCAACGAAGTGACTCATACTAAATTCTGAGTCATGTGTCTGTAGGATCTTTGAAAATAAGTACTTTCCAAGGGAATTGATTTTCAAATAAACATTTTTATCCTTTTTTTTAATCCCTACGTATGTTGTACGTGTCTCATTTTCTTGTAACTCCCACAACGATTAACCATAAAATGTCTGCAGTAATGACAATTTTCAAGCAAACTGGAAATTTTATCAGATCTTGTTGACAATTTTGTTTAAACAGTATAAAAGATGGAGCAAAATTATTTTGAAGGACTTGATTAATTTTGGTCATCTGGAATTCAAGATGATGCGTATGTACAGAATTAATGTACATGTAAAGGGCATTTCAAGGTGTGTCCCATGGGGGCAGCCACAAAGTGATGCAACACAGCATTTCTGTAATTTGTTGTGGTTGGCTTAACAGCCATACATGTAGTTCTCCATGGCCAGACTTGATCAGATGGTGGGTGAAATATCAAACAGCTTAATCAGCATTTATTGTACAGATGTGGTTGCATTACTAATGGTTTTTAGAACTAAGTAGGTGTATGGCACAAGAATCAATCAGGAAGGCAAACAATTTCCAGTCAAACTTTCAAAGTAGTGGACGTGTAAAGCTCACCATCTTGAATGATGCATTGTGGGAATATGTGGAATTCTGTTTATTTACATAATTCAATAACTGATTTTTTTTTAAATCTGTCAAATTCCACACATAATCTAGTCTTGGTTACCCAGACAGCTGCAGGAGGGCTATCCTTCATTCACCACTGATTACAAGTAGATCATTAACATAACCACGAATAATCCCACAATCCTTTGCATCTGAGCATGCTCAGTTCGATAATAAGTTGGGTGTTGATGTCCTTGCATTGATTTTCAAACTTGCAGAGGAACATGATTACATATATAACTCTGATAAGTAAGAGAATGAATATAACATTGTTGATGGACTTGATTTCAAAGTTGTAAATTTGTATTTTTATACCCAATTGAATCTAAAATATTTGTTAAAAAGAAAAAAATCTTTATTCATTTGTTGAATGGTCACTACAAGAGTAGCGCCCTAGTGTTGAAGAAGAAGGAGGAAACCGAAGTACCCGGGGAAAACCTGCGTTGTTCAGCAAGGTCAAACTGAGCATCACCCTTCTTTCATACAGACCTGGTTCGATTTTGATCAAACCCAGCCGATACTTGACGGGTTCAAACCCAAACTGCATAGGTAAGAGGCGCACGAGCTAACCGCGCAATCACCGACAACCCTGTTGTCTGTTAGTAGAAAAGTATATGTATAAAAGTGAACTGTTAAAAAAACAGCATTGTTAGGTTATATGATAAAATAGAAGTATTTTTAGAAATTAAAATGTATATCCTTGTGTAAAATTGGTATCTTTATAAGCCAGGCAATAGAATGTAGTATGGTTTCAAACTTTCAATCAGTGTATCAAATCTATTGATCTAATGAGAAAGGTTTGATGTAAGGTTGATTACAAACTGCTAGAAATTCTCATTAGTTGTTCGTATAAATTTGTTTATTGAAATCTTAGGAGCGATAAGTAAGGTCAGAGTTGATAAGTATACAGCTGATTGATACCCTTATGGCTAGAAAGTCTCATAACGACAGAATGAATGGTCATGGACCCTGGGTTCATACTCAATCTTATTAAAATCTGATGTTGTGAAAGTAGCTAGATGTCTTTATTTACCTCTATTTCCATCGTTTTGTGTCGTTTGTTTTGTTCCGGGTGATCGCCGCCTTCCCACATCTGACCCTGTGTAATAGAAAATCTCGTTTGAACTTGCGCTTTTGAGCCAATCAGGTTGAGCATTAAATTGGCAGCTGCGCACACTAAAGAAATTGAAAACACAAACAAACAAATGTACACATGGAGGATTGCGTTGACGACATGACCGTCTCTCTGACCGATTTTGAAAGAAGCGTGCTGATTGGTTGAAGAAACCTTTCAAGATCCTTGAAATTCAAACGAGATTTTCTATTACACAGGGTCAGATGTGGGAAGGTGGTGATCACTCAGAACAAAAGAAAAAACACAAAACGATGGAAATAGAGGTAAATTAAAGGTATCTAGCCGCTTTCACCACATCAGATTTTAATCAAATTGAGTTCATACTTAGTGATAAAAATTTCTACTCACAGTGTCAAAAATTTTCTTGGAAGTGAATCTCAATTTTCGCTGATGTCTTGTCAGCATTGTCAGGAGGTGTACCACAATGAGCTATTGCCAAGTGTGTCTTCAGAGACATGTCTCATTTAGTCGTCAGTGTAAATCTTATTATTTGTATTCCAATGAATTATCTCAAAGCGTACCGCACAGAGACAACTTTCTACTCTGAAATTTTAGAACACTGAAAAACACTGAGCCCAATGTGTATATTATTTAATACCATGCCACCTTTTGGGACTTGAGCTTTAGCTTTTAACATTTGGGTTAGGGATGTTTACCACCTCACAAGGCAAGGTTGATAAAAAAAGTTTCAAATTGGCTTTATCCAATGAATGTAAAATGAATTATTTCTCGGAAGGCCAAGCCTTGTTTTCTTCAGGTGCACCTCTAAATGCATTGTAGTGAATATCGTTAATATAAGACACTTACAATTTCTGTACATTTAGTTGTAAATTTAATAAGAACTCGTACTGAATAGGAATGATTGCCTAAATAAGTGCAAGCAGACTGAGCAGCACATACTCATTATTATCGTACTTATTCTGGTTAAGAAATACCGAATGGAAAAAATTTGATTACGGATTTCTTTTTTTTTCCATCGTGACACGTAAAGCCATCCTTTCCTCCGGTTGATGTAATCTGTACAGTCAACAGTTCTGGTGAATCAATTTACAAATGTTGTCATGGCAACTGATGATCTGTAGTCCATGACGAAAGACGTCAATTTCATTTGTAGTCACTCAGTTCAGTACAGCATTAAGTTTTACATGGTGGGAATCCTTAAGTGAATTGAGTTTAGGTATTTGTCTCAGCCTAATGTGGTTTTTGTTTCATTCAGTTAAGTGAAATTGTATGTTCGTCAGTCAAGAGCAGGCAGCCAGTCTGTCAGGAGATGGGAGAAGATGATAATTGAAATGTCACCCTTTGAACTTTATCAGGAGACGTCAGTAAATCGATGAACAGTGTCATTTCTGAGACTTCAAGAGATTGAAAGACAGCGAAATAGCATACTAAGGGTGTCATCTCAGAGACTTGAGATAGACAGACAGTGAATTGACGAACGGTCTCAATTCTGAGACTTGAACAGATCGAATGATTTCACTAGTGAAATAGCATTGCTTGGAGTGTCATTTCAAAGACTTGAGATAGATAGAAAGACAGTGAAATGATGGCATTGAGTGTTATACAGTATTCTCTGAGATTTCCAGAAAGCGTAGAGTCACTTGTGACAGAATTGCATGTAGACAAGAATGGCACATAATTCAACTGTTCTATTACATTGTCCCAAGCCAGATCATATTTTTCCTCTGACATACATGTAACATCTGAAAGTGCTGGGTAGAGAAACCTGTCATTTTATGACATTGTTTTATCATTCTTCGTAAAAAAATATGGTATGTGAAAAGATTGTACGTGCTTTGATCCATCTGTAGTTTTCAACTGACACAATTTTGACATGATGAAAATCTCATCAGCCCTCTAGAGCCTTCACGTACATTTTTGGAGACTACTGATCGGGCTTGTAGTCTGTTAATGTGAGTTTGTTGTTTCGATTTGTAGCCCTTAAACTCTGGCTGGCTAATTTCATTCAATCCTGGCACAAAAAGTGAGACTATATTGTGTAATGTGTGCTGATTGTTTCAATGTGTAGTCATAGCTCTGGCTAGATGATTTCATTCAAACCTAGCACAAAAGTGAGCCTGTATAGTACATGTGCATCTCATTTGCTTCATGGCTAAAAACTAAATGTGAAAGGTAACCATTTCTCCCATGCTGTCCAATATAGCAGCTACAGTGTGTTAAAAGGAGATTTTCACTTGGCTTACGTCATAATCAAAGCAGCTTTGTTCATTTTAATACCTGCAAAATTCTGTGAGTGTGTGAATTGTAAATGTCAAACAACCCACTGTCTTGAAGTTAGAACTGATTATTAAAATGCCTTTCAGCGGTAAAGGTTATTACATGTCTGATGAATTTTGTTGTTATCGTACGGTAGTTCAAAATGTGAATGAATTTGCAGCTTGGAAATCAGCAGTGGTCCATATGTTGTGTTTAACAATTTGTAAGTGTGTATGGGGGGGGGGGGGGTGAGTACAAGTAAGTGATTAACTATGATGCCTACAAGATGGCTGTGTTTGACACGATACATTTGTAGGACCAATAGGTTAAATTGTGGGTACTGCATCAAAGTTATTTGACAGTCTACTGTTATGAACTCACCATTTTGGTACAGACACAGTGCTTACAGCAAAGTTTTTATTAACTTAGTTTAGACTGTACGATACATTGTGTTGTTCAGCTGTTAATCTGTCTTCTCTTTCTGACTGTACTACATGTATTGGCTGATTGGCGTTGCACAAGACATTTAGATGTGATTCCCCAATATTTGTCTTCGTTCAGCCAAGGAAAATACAAGTGACCTAAGGAGCCTTTATCAATACAGTACGGGTCGCTAGATGAGTAGTTACAACCCATAGGTCATCAGTATTTTTCAGCTGAATGAAGACAAATATTGGAGAATAACATATTAAGCATTCCAGCACCAGTAATATCAAAGAAAAATCAGGGAAAGTAATGACAATTTTGAATGTGTTGATTCATATTTCGAACGCAGCAGAGTCAGTGACATAGACATGCGTTGTCATGACATAGACGTGCATTGTCGTGACATAGAACGACCAGAGTATATATTCCATATTTTTTGTTGAACCTAGTTCGTGCATGGTATAAGACATACTATAGCATAGTATTCAGAACACAGTTCTATACGACGCAATGTGTTGAAACAATATACATGATACTTTGTACATGTAATCAAGATTAACCAACGTCAATAAAGTTTTTGAGCTTAGTTTTCATGAAAACATTATGATCTTATGATCGTATCTTTCCATTTCCCTATGTGTGTTACTTTAAAAAAAAATTCTGTACATCATATCAGTTTTGACAAAATATATAACATAAATATTAATAGGCTTATATCTCTCAACAAATTTTGAAGTAGCCAAGAGGGAAATCAAAACTTACATGAGGAATTTAATTATTCATGTATTCGAAATGAAAAGACTTTGGGGAGGTTATGTCAAGTTAAAGTTAAAAAATTATTTGAAACTTCTAATCCCCGTAGACTCTCAACAATCACATGAATATTACATGATAGGGAACCTATCAAAATAGTCCCCATCCAAGTTTTGGCCCTGAAGTGACCCGTACCCGCATGTCATGTTCCAACAGTCAGAGGACATACCATTTTAATTTCTCAAATTACATTCAGGACTTTCTGTTTATTGTTTTTTCCTTCCATCAGTGATCTAACAGGCTCAGCAAATTCATATCCAATTCAACCAATAGAAAGTCAGTATTTGTATCATGTGATATGAAATGTCCAATAGAAGGCAATATGAACCATGAAGCAAAGTTAGAAGTTACAGAAAAATTCAGATTACATTAATTGAATAGAAAGTTAAACATGTATCATATGATGTCAAATGACCAATAGAAAACAATGTAAATCAGAGAACGATGTGAAATGTTATAGAGTAATCCAGATAAAAATTAACCAAAATAAAGGCAGAACATGACAAGATATGATACTAAAATGACCAATAAAAAGCAACGTAAATCATAGGACAACATGCAAAGGTATAGAAAATATCAATATCAAAATTAACCAATAGAAAGCCATGCATGTGTCATGTGAGACAAATTGACCAATAGAATGCACTGTATTAGCAGTGCTCATGAATGTCAAATGATATGAATTGGCTGATTGGATGTCAAGCGCATCTTAGTTTCTATATTTTGAGTTGTCTGGTGCGTGTGGTGATGATTTATTGGATAAAGGATAAAATGTCATGAAAATGGAAAAACGATGATACTACATTAATGAACCATAAGATTCTGAGGTTAAAATCCATCGATCACTGCTCCATCAATCTTCCTGCTTAGTATAAATCGATACATCAAATCGGGAGAAAGATTTTTATTATGTTGTGTAAATACGTGGCTAGTATTGTAATATGATGAACCCATAAAATATCAATTTAAGAAAGTATAGCCTGTACATATTAAATTTGTATTCACTACACTATTGACGAAAATTTTCCTCAGGAAATACAAAAGTTGTAATATGGTAAATGTAGCTGACAATGCATGGCACGATATTACGAAGAGATTGGAAGATTGATGAGTTGAGACTATCAGAGAGCAAACAAATGAACATTATTCTTGAAAGGGTACTGTGTACCGTGCCACAAAATGGAAATCGATTCTATGTCATGATTTTAAATGCTTACAGACTCATTTATTCCATTGGTTTGCGTAAACAGTCTTTTTTCGATTCTATTACCGGTATTGCTTCGTTCTTGAAATATTGCTTTTCTAGGGTTATTTTCAGTGCAATTACAGAGTCGTTTTACCGTTACGTGTCTATATATTTGATTACGATGAGAAATAGTTATCTTTCCTAACAAAACAGCCTGTGAAAGATGTTCTGATTTCATTTACGCTACGTCAAGATGGGTTTAAGTTGATGCCAGACCTCAGGGGAATAGCTTCAAAATGATAGAATCAACATTGGTTTAAAAAATTCTATGCATCTATGCTGCCATACACCCTACAGCGGAGCTTATGGGCCATGTTTTATCAGAAAGCCTTTTAAAGAAAGAACTAAAAGGCAAACTTACATGCCTGTATTGGGCTTGCGTATCAAGACTAATGAGTCTGTATTGAAGATTAGTTTAGTTTAGTTTATTTCAGTAAAACAACAAGATCGACAGCACAGATATACAAATAAAAACTCGTACAAATTGTTGATTTATTTGGATAACCCACAAAATCAAAGACTTGTTTCCAGTGGGGTCCATACAGTGATCCAGGATAGAGGCGGGATAAGCAAAGGTGTTTAACTACATGAAATAGGAAAGAATAACAGAAGATGTTTAACCACTTGTAATGACATTTTTAAAGCAAATCCAAACATAGATTTATTTAGTCCTGTTTCCACCTTTCGGCGTGTGCTTCAGGCTGCGTGTTTTTTAGCACAACTGAACTTGTTCAGTAGTGCTATAGGGATCGCCCGGCGTCTGTCTGTCTGTCTGTCTGTGTGTGTGGATGTGTGTGTGTGTGTGTGTGTGTGTGTGTAAACAACTTAAAGTCAAAAACCGCTGAACCAATTGCCACGATATTTGGTGGGTCCTTTACTTTGGGTGTCTAGTTGGGAAATTGTTCAAATCAAAATGATCGCATCACAGGTGTGTGATTTGGGTCAAAAAATGTGATTTTTGGTCCAAAAACTTAAACTCAGAAACTACTGGGCAGATTGGTGCGAAATTTGGTGGGAACATTCTTAAGGGGGTGTAAAGTAAGATTTGTTCATGACGGGATGATTCCATCAGTGATATGCAAATTAGGGCTAAAAATGTGTCTTTTTGGTTAAAAATCTATAATTCTAAAACTACTGAGCAGATTGGGCTGAAATTTAATGGGAATGCATCTAGGGATGTATGGACGAAGAAATATTAAGCATACCATGATTCCATGAGTGATATGCAAATTAGGTGTAAAAATGTTCATTTTTGGTCAAAAACTTATATCTCAAAAAGTACTTGGTCAATTAGTCTGAAACTTGGCGAGATGTTTCTGAAACTGTTATTCTGCAGATTTTCTTAAAAACATTTTGACAAAATTGGCCCTAGCGACCATGACCACGCCCTTTAGCAACAACCAAATGGCAGTATATTTTGGTCAAATAACAACATCATCTGGTAAGCAAGTGAGTAAACATTCAAAAAATGTATGCAAATACCCTAGCAACCATGACCACGCCCATAGCAACAGCCAAACGGTGGTGTATTTCACAAAGATAACAACAGGGATTGATAGACAATTGAATAAGCGTTCAAAAAATGTATGTAAATTTGCATAGCAACAAGACCACGCCCATAACAACAGCCAAATAATCACGTATATTGCAAAGATAACAACAGGAATAGAAAGACATGAATAAACATTCAAAAAATGTATGCAAATACCCTAGTAACCATGACCACGCCCATAGCAACAGCCAAACGGTGGGGTATTTCACAAAGATAACAACAGGGTTTAATAGACAATTGAATAAACATTCAAAAAATGTATGTAAATTTTCCTAGCAACAAGACCACGCCCATAGCAACAGCCAAATGATCACGTATATTGCAAAGACAATATCAGGAATTCATACACAAGTGAACAAAAACATACACAAATGTATGCAAATATATCTAACAACATGACCACGCCCATAGCAACAGCCAAATGATAGCATTTATCGTAAAGATAGCAACATGGTTGGATAGGCAACTGGATAGTTATTCAGCAAATAAACACCTATTGTTAGCATAGACTAGCATATGGATAAACATTTTTAAAAACTACAGTTGTGCTACAACGCCATTGGCGGTATTTTAATAATTATTCCTGTTTAGTTTTTTTGTTTTATTTCTGTGTTTGCCTTTTTTGTCATGTCACTTCTTTCTGTTATTGCTACCCCTTGTTTTATCTTTTTAGTGCTTGTTTTTCCTTATTTGTTTCTAAAGGTGCCTGTAAATGGGCTTTATGCCCGTTGGTTTACCTGAATAAATAAAAATAAAAATAAAATAAAGAAGTAGGGAAAACATGGAGGCAATCTTTGTGAGACTGTCACCATCAAAAGATGAAATTTCAAGAGCGTGAATATATTCTAAGATTGGCTGAATATATTCTAAGATTGGCTGAATATATTCTAAGGTTAGCTGTCCTTAGTAGGTATAAACTTTTATTAAGGGGTTTTATATTCTTGATATTTATGTCTTAGAAAATGAAAGTTTTATGGGACTTTAATGAAAATTCTTGCTTTGCAAGTACAAGAAGGTGGAAAAGCAAAAGATTATGAAATACAGTGTGCTTTACCTTTATGGTGAAGCCAATAAAATTTTATGTCTTCAGATTACTTTTGCTGCTTCAGTTATTGAAGAAATGCACAATTTTGAAGAAATTTCAACCATAATCACGAGTTATGAGGTTGTTGGGCACTTTAGGTGTTTGTGTTGCTGTTTGGTGTCAAATATAACATTTTCAAAAAAAAAATTTTTTTTTATAGCAACAGGTTAAGAGTGCTGCTATGATGAGACTTTGATGAATACTGAGAATAGCCAGTTAGTTAATCCCATCATGCAACAATTCTTGGCGTTTTTTTTTCTTCTTCAAATGATGCATTGTGGGAAGTCTTCAGTGAAAACCTGTCTTCCTTCATGCTGTTCTCTTGTTGTCAGTTGTTTTGGGGCCTTGTTTTGAAATGTCACACAAAATATATGTTTGATGGGAACCTCAAAATTTGACTATGGGAAGTATTCACGACTGAAGTTATAATGAAAAACGTTGTCATCAAAATTCTGATGTGTATACTGTTGTCAAAATGCTATATAAATATGGAATAAGAAGTATCTAACTTTAATGTCGGAGGGGAACATATTTGAATTGTGTATGAGGCTTGGTTAGACTTCACTGAGTTGTACTGCCATCCTACAAATCACTACATATCAAACGTACATTGATGTACATGTATATGCAATCGATCCTTCAGTAGCAGAATAGTGAGAATATGCTGCAATTAACAGAACAAAATTCGACTCTCTAGTACATTTATATTTCCAAGGGACTTCCTTAATGTACAGTGCCATTATTGATATACAATTATGGCGAGCTTAATTAAATCTAGTTGTGTTAAAATAAATATGAATTTCACTAAGAATAATTTGAATTATTAGTCAAATCAGGTTATGGAAATGTAAAATAAACAGGCTGTGCTGTCAATCATTATGAATTTGTTGGATAGGAAACTTGATATTAATATGAACTATTATGATGATGTCTGTAAATTGGTACTACTATTAACTAGTAGTGTCAAAGTTTTGGGTTATTTGATGTGGTTTGAGAACTTTGCTGTAAAAGAGAAAGAAAATGAAAATTTAGGGGGAAACTGACACAGTTTCTGTGTACATCAGACAGTAATTTTGGTGTGGAACCCTGGGAAAATGACCATGGAGTGCTATTAAATTGTCTCACTACTACTCAGAAGGAGGAAATCACAGAAAGGGAAACTGAAATGAGCGGTTTCCTTAAAATCCCAATACATTACACTATAGGTGCCTGGAAAAAAATGACTGGAGAACCAATAGATATGCGTGTACCAGTCTCAAGAAAATCACTGTGTTTGATGTTGTCTTAACAGTTTTTTGATATGATATGCATAAAGTACAGAAACTTCTGAAATAAGAATGCTTGAATACTGTAAATTTCTGTAAGACCGTAAGTTGTGAAAACCATGCAAAGTGTACATTATGTCACTTTGGAAAAAACACATACAGTGTTTGAAGAGTCCCTTACTGATACAGTAGCCCCTGCACTAACATATTACATAAAGGTGATAACACTTAGTCAGCACAGGTGCTAATGCGGGCATTTCTATACATGTACCTATTCTCAAGCTATAAATTACTGTACTATGTCACTTCATAGTGTTGAACTTTCATTAACTTTTGACACCTTACAAATTTATACTTCTAGAAAATTCTTAAGCAGTTCATGATTTCCTAATCACTATTAATCTTGCTGTATACAGTAGAGCCTCCACGTTGAATGTTTTGCCCCCAAAAAATTGAAAATGAGAGAGGTTTGGGTGTATTGCACATTTGATATGGACATGTCATGTTGAACAGAACCCCTCCCAGAAAAGAAAGAGTGAACTGTGCTAAAGTGTAAATTGTGATAATAAGCTTTGTTTCTGAGATTGTGTTGATCAGAATTGTACATTGAATTGTCAGCTACTTTCTGCCAGTAATATTGTTCCAGGATATTACAGTCATCACGTATCATTTAACACCTACAAAATTTGGTAGTTTTCATCAATACTGAATTAGAAAGAAAGAAATTGTCATTTTAAAAGGCAATGCTCAAAACTCATGATGTGAATTTGTAGTTCTTTCTAATGAATTCCTGATTAATAATTTAAAGTGAAACTGAAAATGTCCAATGTTTGGTTGGCATAGACATGAATCTATTCACGCCAGACCTGAGATTTCCTTATAAGGAATTATACCTTATTTGGAATTATGACCTTTTGACCTGCAAGGAAATGCTGAATATGGTCTGATTATCAGTTTTCAACTGATCATGCTGATTGTACGGTAAACTTCAATTAAAGGCACTTGAAAACTGTAACAGTATTCCCCCTCCTGTTGGTTTAATTTGTATGGTGGTATATACAGTCACGTACGAGACACACATCAAAAAAGTGTTACTAGAATATCGGGATAGAATATCATTCATTAAAACTCAATGTGATAGAAAATTTCCCAATTCCATGATTATTCCGTGAATGTTTGACGACAGAAACATGGATTGCCTGCGGCTTTTGAGTCATGATTTATGTCATTCCCAGCGTGTTGCTTGTAACAGTGATATCATACATGCTGTGATATTCATATTTGCTTTGAAAATTATCGTTTCCATTAATCTGAAGAATTCCTGCAGGCCAGATATTTTTTTTTTTGGCTTCAGATATCAGGTCAGAGGGAGTCACCATATATGAGTGATTCAGTACTCACTTTATAGCCACAATATTTCATACCTCAGCTGCAACTAGACCAAAGATTGTGTATCTGTACATATGGGAACTATTGCAGTAAAAGCTACAGTTTATTTTCCCATGTTTATGTTTGTTTGTTGTGCATTGAACACCGGTTATATATTATATACAAGGATCGTAAAAATGAAAATGATTCCCCAATCAGTATAAAGTCTGAAGAAATAAATGAGAGTTATAAAATATAAAAAAAAGGAGAAGGATTTGTTGTTGAAAGAGTCTCAAGAGAAGTTAATCAAACTGAATTTCATCTAATATGATCTTGACATTAAATATTAAATATTAAATACCTTGTCTGTGAAATGCGTAGGTGTCTTTTCTTACTATAAAGTATGTCTACCTGCAATTTGACTTTCTTTCTGTTATTAAAAAATACAACTAATTTGTATTTTGCAAGAAATGATGTGAAGTTAGATATAAGGTGGGTATATTTGTCATGCAAATCAGCTTATTAGTATACAGTGCAGTGCAGTGCAGTGCTTTACCAATAAAGATAATATGTGTATGCACATTAATATGCAAGTAGTGTTTCACCAAGAACATGAATATGGATTATACTTATGTACAGTTGCTATGCAAATGTGCTTATTAATATGCAAAACAGTATTTAACAATATAGAATAGACAATACTATTTTTATGCAAATGTACATACTAATATGCATAGCAGTGCTTCACCAATAAAGGTAAGACATATACTTGTTATGCAAATGTATACTAATATACATAGCAGTGCTTCACCAATGAAGATAAGACATACACTTGTATATACAAATGTACTTATTATATATGGATAGCAGTGCTTCACCAATAAAGACTAGATGTATGGACAGTTGTTAATATGCAAATGAGCTTATTAATATGTAGAACAGTGATTTCACCAGATATAGTCGGAGGAAAATGTTAGTGTGTGAGATGGGGACAGTTGATTGGCTGTGGGACAGCATCTGCATTGTACATGTATTGATAGATGAAGCTGAATGACTTTTTAATATGCAATCTTTCATTCTTCCTGCCCCAAGCGTGAAAACCATAACCCATATTGACTTAAATTGTAACAACAAATTTTGATAAAACATCAATGAAGCTTATAGTTGCCACATAGGAACAACTGAAATCAATACAAATTTTCACATTTGTAGAGTAAGCCTAATATCTACATCGTGTACAAATCATAATATTGACACTACAATGTACACTGTCTTATAATGTAATAGCTTCTAAATCAATCTTGAATGACATCACCTTAAAAGTTACCATGTGGTAGTGTTCCCAGTATTGGATATAAACAATCCAGGCTTGTTGTTCACCTCAGTGCTGTCTTCACTTCACTGAGAAGCAAGGGAAAACATTTCTTATAAAGAAATAATGCAGAATATCAAGTTCTTATTTTCATAACAGCAAAGTATATAAACCATAGTACATGTATGTTATTTGTAGTGTATAACTTTCTCAAAACGAATGCATGAAATAATTGCTGATAGTAGTTTAAATTTTTCATTTTGTTGACGTTATACCGGGTAAGTCTGTTGGTCAGTTTGCTGTGTATATGGGATATATTCCTAAAAACAAACTCTTTCATGTAGAAAGAAACGTAAGATTCATGAAAGACAATTTTTCAAAAAAGAGCCCCATAACTGGTACAGCTGTCATCACCTGTATAGCCAGGCTTTCACGAGCTTGTGGTATGGGGGTGAAATGATCCAAAATGTAGTACAGCCCCTGAGTGTTAATCACCCAAAACAAGCTGACTTCACATATTAGGTGAGTTGTCAGTTTGAAGGATTTTCAATACCCTGTTACTGAATTATGTTTGCACAGTTGGTCAACTCTAACTGAGTGAGAATATAGGGAGACATGGCTATTTGCAATTGACAATTATTTTGACCTGATATTTACGCAGTTAAGGTACGTCTCAGTAGTAATGCAGGAATTTCTTTGTGTACTTTTAATAAAGAGAGTAGAAGAGGTCTTAATTTGATACTGTGGCACCTGCTCTTGTCCATGTTTTTTAAAAGGCTGAACAAAGTTTCAAAAGAGCTGATGTTTTCTAAAGATCTTGTCACGCTACGAACAAGTGTACTCGAGCCTTAAAACAGTTTCTCTAGAAGTGGCATAAAGTTTCATTTCGTTGGTTGCATAAATATACTAGAGGTGACAGGTCATACTAACATTACATGTAAACAAATTTTCAAATATGATAATGGAATCTGTGGTATACCAAATTTGACTGCAAGTATAGGAATTGAATTATTTTAAAGTTGGTGTATAATATCAATTATTATTCGGTTACTCAATCTAATGTAGGAACACAAAAAGTTGGCCATTTTTGTAAAGGTTTGTTTACCATCTGTTAGTTACCTTTGCTGGTTTTTAGTTAGCCTGACGTCTAGTCAGTCACGTGTCAGTACATCTGTCAGTCTCTCTGTACATTTGTATGCAACCGTATCCCTTACATGAAATGTAAGCCAACTTCATTCAAACCTTGTAGAAAGATGAGATGTGTTGTCATACATATGCTTAACAAGTTGATGAATGATTCTGTCATGTACATGACGTAGACCTGTCAAGAATGACCACACTGGTGAAAGTTCACACTGGTGACAATTAGGTTGTCACGAAATGGCAAGCATTGCTGCAGTTGTTGACTGTGAACATTGACATTCACATAAACAAGTTAGGTATACAGCATCCTGTTGGCCGATATTTACCATCTATTGTATAAATCCGCAGCTTACAAAGTTGATACTCTAATTTTTAGCAAGAATGAGCATAGCTGAATTTCTTTCAATGTGATGTCTAAAGGTAATGCAGCACAAGAGAAGAAGAGAAATTAATGTATGCATTACTTTTGGTACTCACATAACTTTTAACTGAATGGTGGCCATATTTGTGGTGATCAATCATGATTTACTTTATAACTCAAAACCTTTAATACATGGCTACTCCATTCCATTGTCTTTAACTATATAATATTGGGTGTAAACTAAATCTTTTTTGAGACTTTAACCATAGAACTTGAACTTCAGGGTCAATTATAAAAATCCGGCCATTTTTTAGTATCTATTTATATATTGCCACAAATTTCTTTTAAAATCATGTCACCGGTATTAAGTTACATAGAAGTAAAAGTATTTGGGGATTGTTGGCGTTAATATAACCAGATTTCTGGTTGATTCATTCACATTTCAAAGCAGTCTCCAGACCCTGAACATGTACATTAACTTCTAAAAATGATATGCAAATTAGAATATCCCATAACTGCATTTGATTTGAATAATTATATTCTTTGTAAGTTACTCGCCTTCTCAGTTTAAAAGGAAGTGCACTGTAGGTGTTCTCCAGGTAACGCTGTTTATTCACCAATAAATTGTGTAATAAAATGATAGATCAGGAGCATAGTAAAGCCATGATTAATAGCAGAGTATTATGCACAAACCATTACTCTTTTACACAGTAAAACTTGCTGTAGGGAATTGCACATTTTGACATTTCTTGTGAAGAGATTTGGACACTAAGAAGAAATGAAGATGAACATGTAAATAGAGAGATTGGCATTCTGGGAGTATTATTTGATCCCCCTAGGCTTCCAAGTCATTTATTTTCCCCAAGACTGATGAAAAGTATCTAAAAGACAGCTTTTTATGACATTGTGTTTCAGGTATATGTGTGTATTAGCAAAGATTTTAAATGTTTTATGGACGGTTTTTATGTCTGTGTTCCAGTAAAAGCAACTAGTTTGCAGGATGGATCACAGCTTAAATTTGATGGCAGGTGTTTAGTATGAAAGCACCTAAGCTTTCCAGCCATTAGATCACATTTCAGATTTTGTGTTTCGAAGGCAGTCAAATGTTATCGTTTGTCAGTTATACCGTCATAGATTCATATGTATGTGCAGCTTTCACAATTAAATTTATGTTTTATGTTGCAGGAGAGAAAGTAATCTTGATTGACTACATTTGTTATTTTGTTTAATAAAATGACTATATGTAAAATATTGTGCAAATTGTACAGATTTCAGGCACATTCTTTTGAATTCAATTCACCTGTTTGTAAATTTAAGGTTCATGACCTGGGCAAAGTGATGGTAAAAGTATGACATTTAGATCATTTTCTGTTTTTAAATCACAATTTTGATGGCCAACCTCTGAAAAATATTGTCTAAAAATGGTGTATTAGTCTGGAAATAATTTGTGACAAAACCAATTTGTTGGAGTATGAACTATCTGGTGTTCCTTATGTACTGTGTGTATTAATTTGCATACGCTTCAGCATCCTCATATAAAATATGCACCCTTTCAACAATTCTGTCATCGACCAGATGTGTATGTGGTACATGTGTGGTTGTGCAAATAGTAGATTGAGATAAATTTGTTTGTGTTTTCATATTTAATTAAGTGATGTATTGAAGTGGTCATATGGATGAGGATTGATTGCTTATTTTGGATTTTTAATTTAAACAATTTTATCATGGCTTCCTACTTGAAAAATCAATGTGAAACATGTGCCAAGTCCTTGTTTATAACTCAGTAATTGCAAAAGACTGATAAATTTGTAAAATGTTTGTTATTTTACGTACAATAACAAACTTTTTTTTACACATTTTTTAGCATGCTAGCAGTTTGCACTGTATTGAGTTACAAACAAAGACTTACTCTATGTTGTTTCACATTGATTTTTCGAGTAGGAAGCCATTATAAAATTGTTATATAAATTAAAATCCAAACGAAAGACCACATCCTCATCCATATGGCCACTTTAAGTGAAATTTTATCCATACCATCTAATATGACATGAAATATCAACAGTGTCACTCAACAAGTGGTTTCCAGTCACACTTCTTCACATCGTGTTCATCGTTTTGCAAACCTACTTTTTTGATTATAGCAAATCA
This sequence comes from Glandiceps talaboti, assembly GCF_964340395.1. NCBI lineage: Eukaryota > Metazoa > Hemichordata > Enteropneusta > Spengelidae > Glandiceps > Glandiceps talaboti. The sequence continues at coordinate 12,334,795 of NC_135560.1, read as the reverse complement.
CTTAAACTTTAATAAACTAGAGATATTTGTATTGCGTAAATGAGATTACAAAATCTTTCAAATTGACATCATTTTAAACCAAATAGTGATAAGTTTTCTTCACTTTTTGAGTTTCTTGTCAAAAAAAATATGTGGGTGAAATATTTATTATAGCAGCTTTGTAAAATGCGTTCCAGCCTCAGGTTGAATGCCATTAATCAACAACTCCTGCTGTGATGTTGACGGACTGTAAGATTGTTAATAGCTTTGAATCAACAGTATGTGAACATGTATCCTGCGTACGTATACGCTATCAATGTTGAATATTAAGTACACTCTCTAGCGAATGAGGCAGGAAATGACTGCAGTTTAAGACACATGAGGGCTTTCTTCATCATTGCATTTTTTGTGACATGCATACCGATTAAAATCCTATCAAGTTCGTTGACACAGAAGATTTTGTAAAATTGTGTATTCACTACCACAATTTGCGGTATAATCATTTAAACATTTCTCCGTAATGGTCTGATTGTCCGCGGGAATTTAGCTTCACCTTTCAATAGAACGTCACCCTGCATCTAACGAACATTCCCCAGTGTCTTCATGCCAGGTAGTCAAGCAGTACTTGTAAGTCGTTAACTGATTTATTCATGAACTGTGCTGACGTTAACTTTAAATCTTTAAAACTTATGTCATAGCGTAGGATTTATTATACAGTACTGCCGTCTTGAAAGCTGTGGTGAATCCACAAAGGAAACGTATATATATATCATGCAATCTAAGAAATCAAGAGAATGAAAAATAACCCTGTACGCTCAGCTGGTGCATTTCAAAATATTGATCAATTCTATCAAGGGAGTTGAGACAAATGTGATCTTGCTAGTTTTTAACAGGATAGCATGTTTTTAAAAATATTTACTTTTCTCTTTTCATTCCACAATGTCCATGCTTGGTCCTGGAAATTTAGTCAATGTATTGGAAGTATATGATGAAGTACAAATAAGCTGGTTTCCGTGTTACTGTATACATGTAGTTCTCATGTTAATATCTTGGGTGATGTGTGAGATATTTTGATACATTTCATGCTGGTTCACTATTAATGTAGAAAAGTGACCAGAGTCAGAGAAAAACCCTTGTTCCATGGTAGGGTCACACAGAAGAATCATTTAGTAGTCTTCTGACATTCTGCCAAATGCTCGTTAGGTTCTCTGCTGGTGGTTTCATGCAGAAAGTGAAACCTGTGTGCCCTGACATCTGAACCATGGTTTTGATCGCCTTCACTAACTTACTTATATCAATTTGTTCTGTTTTCTTCTGCATCACATTGTCATGACAACGATGCTGACATCAGCTGATTTTATTCATGAGTTCATTTCTAGTTCCTGCACGCAGCAGTCCAAGTGTGAAAAAAGTGTGTTTATCCAATAAAGTTTGTCATTGAGTATGAATAACATCTGAAATGACATTTTATACAGGACACAGATACTTACAAAAAACCTACATGTATCTTATATCAGGGTTAAACCGATCTCATCTCTGAGATCAGCTGTCTTTTCCAAGACACGTGAACTGCTGATTTATTCATTATTTTTGTACATGTATAACAGTGATTTAGACATATAGCCTTGACTGATAAGATCTCTTTTAATAATAGATGACTGTACATATATATATTGCTGACTGTGCTTACTACTTGCACTGCCTGATGGGCATGGGTCTGTCCTTCCTCAGTCCCAGTGTCTATGGGCATCTTTCTATCCATCTATATCTTGTAAAGTTTCATTGAAACCCTGAAATTTACAAGTTACAATGTTTCTTAATAAGAACATTTAACGTTCTCGTTCTTCAAGAATACTGTTAAAAATTGATGCTACAAAAATACAGTCTGCATCCAAAATATTCTTTCATCATGCAACATTAAAAGTGTGTCTCACTCTCAGTGTATGTAACAGACTGTCCCAAAAGTGCACCTGTTACATATACAGCCATTGTACCTTAGATATGATTTGATAATTACATGTTCAAAGTGTTCCTACATGTATAAGGAAATCTTAAGTCAACGACATGGTCAGTAGTCAAATTCTGAAAACATTCATGATCTGCATTTCTTAAGTCTCAGTGTTACAACTTTATGGTGAAAAGAAAATCACCAAATCTTGTCATTACACATGTTTGCAATTGTGACTTTCAGACGAAACTGTCTTCAGAAACTACATGTAATAGTACTGGTCTGTATTCAGATGTTTGTTCCTTCTTTCTACTCAGCCTTTCTACAATGAAAAGAGTATAATCTCACAGAACAGATATATATGATACTGTAGCTGTGAGATATGATAAAAAAAGTGAATACAGAGTATCTAACTATTTTAGGGATGTGGGCAGGAGAAAGAATGAGAGAGACACGAAGAATGTAAGCCTAAATCCAAGTGTGTATGTATTTTATCAGTACAAAAAGATAAATTCTTTCAGTTCTTCTGGTAAAGAAAGGCAGAGCGTAGTATTAGTAACGTAGCATTGATGCTAAATAATTCAACGAATGAGTCATTAAAGATTAATGTACATCATATACAACTGTTTCTGTTTACTTCATCATCAATCACCTATCCCATGAGTCACTTGGCCCTTCTTCATCTTTACCCGTCTTTGTCTTGTGTGTATAAGTAAAAGTTTTCTGTTGAAGATAGTAATCTCCCTGGTGACATTATCTATTTTACTCTGCTTCATAAGTCTTATTACAACAGTTTCATCCATCACATTAGTTTGGTTCTTTGAAAGTCTCTGGTGCTGCCTTCATTATTTTGAAACTGATAGATAATAGCAATACAGAATCTAATCCTACAGTTTATATATTTCATAATTTGAGTGTCTATTTTCTTAAGGATGGATTGATGGGGCCAATGTTTTGTTTTTGATCAGGGAAAGCTTCATTTGATGAGATAATTTGGGCAGTGTAATAATCCATCTTGACCTTTGCTCTTTTCAGATTGAAGTATGTTAGTTTTAGTTGTACTGAATACAAATAGTGTCTGCAAACATCTCATCTCATGAGAGTGATTCTGACAGAATATATCCAATCACATTTCGCGTTAGTTGATCTGATAAAGCAATCAATAGTAGCCAATCACGTGCTTTGATACAGTGAAAGCTTCTGTTAATACTAATGCAGTAACTTAGGCTATAAAAATTCCAAAATGTTGTCTGAAATCTTAGGTACAAAGTAGAAATGTGTGATCGATATGTTGGACATGCTCTGTCAATATTTATATATGCATGTAAATCTCTATTCAAGCTTTGTTCCAGCCGTCCTTTAAAGAAATACAAAGATTTCAGTAACTTTCCTCAAAGAATTAGTGTCATACGAGACAAAGATAAGTGTACATCTTAAGAAGACATAAACCCATACAGCATTTTCCATTTAACACATATTGATTTGTTTCTACTAAAGTTCGGTTTCCATGCCAACATGTACAGAACAGTAACAAGAACCTGTTGAGAAATGGTTGTAAGAACAGTAACAAGTATTTGTTGAGAAATAAGAGTTCATGAATTACATAATTTTGTAAAGGGTTTGCGTCTAGACAGTTCAAACGTGTGTGTGTGCACTTTATTGTAAGACTGAGTCACGTTTGCACCATAACCTTTTTAATGGTTAAAACATTTCAGACACCTCATGTTAAAGAAGACCTTCGCTGCTAGTCTTTAATTAGAATTGTTTGCACCACAAGAATACTAATTTCCTAAGACTTGGATAGACTGTTGCAGGTTGAGATAATTTTGCACCGAACATTAAGTGGTGAAATTCAAATCAGAATGTAGTGAACGTTCCTCTTCCCCTCCATCATTGATTTTCCTTCTTGCAAGCCAGAGTAATCTTTTCAGCTGACACAACGAAAATCACTTGAGGGAATTTGAATTAGTTTTTTGTAAAACTTCAAGAGGCAAATTGAGGTTGAAGAATGTTAAACTTAAAGAGTGTGGACCCATTGAGAAGTGATTGTATACATGTGTACTTCACTTTGGCAATGATAGGAAGGCTCACAGATGCTGATAATCCATCCAGCTTTTGCCTTTTACTAATCTTCGGACTCCCAGTATTTTAAGTGTTTTATGTGTGAGATAAAACTTAACGCATTAGTGTTGACATTATACTGTCCAGACACTTTGATTGTCTTGATGTGTCCATTCATTGAATCTTTCCACATTATAAGTGGGTATAGTCAGATGCCTTGATTAACTTGATGTGTCCATTATTGTTCAGACAGTGTTGGCCAGGCACCTTGATGTACTTGGTGTCTGTTTTAATACTGAACTTGTCCACATTATAAGTGGTGGTCAGATGCCTTGATTAACTGAATGTGTCCATTCATTGAACGTGTCCAGAGGTGGTCAGATGCATGTCTAGATAGTGGTGGAGAGATACCTTGATTTATAACTGAACGTGTCCATTTATTGAATGTGTCCATTCATTGAACGTGTCCAGTGGTCAGATGCTTTGATTTGCTAGATGTGCTTGGTGTGTCCATTTATTGAATGAGTCTAGATAGAGACTGAATGTATACACATGCACATTTATTGAGGGTGTCTGTTTATTGAACGTGTCCAGTGATGGTCGGATGCCTCAATTTTACTTGTTGTGTCCATTCATTGAACTTGTTCAAATGATGATGGTCAGATGCCTTGATTAACTTGATGTGTCCATTTATTGAACCTATTCATAATCATATAGAGGTGGTGGTCAGATACCACCTTAACTTGATGTGTGTATGACCTGTCCAGACAGAGGTGGTCAGATGCCACCACAACACCATGTGTCCATGACCTGTCCGGACAGTATTGGTCAGCCTATTTGCAGTCATGCATCAAATGGCAAATTTTCTTCTGGAGAGTGTCACAAAAATGTAAAATTATATTATGTCCAAACAGTTTTATATAAATTTCGAACATTGACAAAATGGAAGTAAAATAGATCAACTGAAGTGTTGTAGATGAAGATATCGGACTTAACGAATAGGCTAACAGCATTAATCAACTTCTGATAAAGATGAATATAGCCAGACACTACTTAAAGTTGTTATCTGAGGTATTTTAATGTTATCTTGTGAATAGACATTGAAACTGATTATTCGAGTTAGCCATAATTTACGTATCGCTAGTTGTAACTTAGTCATAAAACTAGTCAGTGATTGCACTATTGTACACGTAAGTTCATCAGTACCAAATCTAATCTCAAAATGCAATTTCAAATTTTCACACATTGTGTTCAGAATGTTGTATGTTCATCTAACCCAATTTATCAGATATGAACAAGGCTTAGCATCATTCAAATGACAAACGTCTATGTTGTGTGTCCCTTTTAAACACAAAGTCGGACAGTGAGCATGCATGTCTCTTTCTGTAGCAGCTCTGTTCTTATGGAACAGTATATCACTTGAACTACGTTCACCATCTATTCAATTCATGAATTTATGATGGACATCAAAAAACATCAATTGCAAGAGCTTTCTGACCTTCATATCAATCTATTATTGTTCATGTTCAATGCCATACAATATCACTTTGTATAAGAATCGCCTTAGAATATCATTTTGTACATGTATTACAGTTTGGTGCCTTACAAATTCTTTTGATTGATAGATTGATTGAAATCAGGAAAATTACATCCAATAGTATTTCATAATTACACAAAGTTTTATTTGGAGTATTCAGTGCATTATAGTAACTATTTCACCAAAATCAGTCATTATCTCCAAATATGAAATCTGTATTACATAATCATATAGGTGTAATTTGTAACTGTTACCATGGTAACAGGAAAATTATGCTTGAAATGATTGCTTTTGTGCTCATTGTAATGCATTCTTCCTAATAGTGGCAAATTAAGTTCTGAAATCATATACTGTTCTTTGTAACCAGAAATTTACCTGTCAACTTCATTTTCTGTTGAGATTGAATGAATTTTTTTCGGAAATATATTGGTTGACAAATATAAAAATTGATGTCAAAGTAGGTTTGCTTTCAATGTTTTTTTTTTTTATATTTGGTTGACAAATACTTTGTTTTGTTCCAAGCATCCTAAGTTTTGATCGAGAATACACATTGTGTAGGAAAATACTATATTAACATTTTGCTTGTGAGGTATTGCCAGTGAACACTATTCCTATACATACATGTCATCTCCATATTTCATAATTATATTGAATAATTGGTTCTTAATATACGGTACATTGAAATTCAGTTTGCTTTATGAATTATGATATGTTAACAATGATTATTTTAAGGTTAAGAAGCAGCAACTCTCTTAAATTTTCAGCCACTTTTGTTTTATCAGATGAAATCTTGTCAGGAAAAAATATAGAGAAAAACTGTGAACTACATGGAGAAGCCCTTATGCATTCAAAGTTGATTTTTAGATATATTAGCAATCATTTATATTTGTTGGTTTTGTTTTGGACCATGATTGAATATCAGGAAATTGAATTTTATATTTTATTGTAGGAATTGTGAATGACTCATTAAACATCGATGCTGTTTCTCGTTAGATGCGTGAAATGCAATCAATTGTTGCATCAATCATACAGGAAAAGTGCCAACAAGAATGAATCATGAACATTTAGTAGTAGTCATATTTGAGAAATAGAATAAAGAACTTTTTTTGGTGACAATTATATGTTATCAGAGTTAAAAGTGTTAAAGGCAATTAGTAGGAACATGTATACGAGGGGCTGAAGTTTTTACAAATTTACCCTAAAGGCTTGTTTATTATGGGTTATATGTAAATGAACGCACAGAAATGTTACCGCAATTTCCTCTCTGTATAATTTCTCTTTGAAGACTACTAAGTATCTCAACTCGTGCTGTGATATGAAAAAAAAAGCCATCAGTACACGATATGTTAGTTTTTGCTACAAGCCTAATGTAGTTTCATGACTAGTTTATGAGTGGTTGAAATGGCAAATTGATGTTCTGCTGAAAATTCTTTGTAAAATGCTGCCGAACAGATACAGATATTAGTAAATCCTCTTGGGGAAGATGGAACATTAAAAAAATTACAATATTTTATGTAGTTTGATATGAGATATGAGGGTATGAGTCAACCAAGGAGAAATACATTCTGTGGTCCATATTGATCAGTTGTGTAAACCAGAACCTTGTATTTTTAGGCCTTAAATTTTACTGTCTTCATCAAAATGCAAAATACGCCAAACCTCTCCTAGAAATGGTTCATTTTCAATCCATATTTATAGCTAAATTATCAGTTTACTAGTTGTTATGTTACTTTGTACATTGACGGTGTGTGTGTGTGTTAACAGTACAAATAAATTGTCTAGACAGTCTAATCAATCATCAGATTTCAAAATTATGGGATATTGATAGGGTTTGACCATGAGGTGATCATGCATGCTTCTTGCATTTGACAGTGATTACTTGCATTGGTTTGCACACGTGCTATCAGTATTTGCATTGCAGTGCAATACCAATAACATTATTGCATAGCTGTATGCAAATGAGCCATCGATGATGTCATATGTCTCAAAAATTGTTTTTCACGCACAATTATGCTTTTACAAAAGTTTGTAGTTTCGGATAAACACAGTAATACTAACGGAACCCCATGATAAATGAGTTCCAGTGTGGGTACTTGGGATACTTCCAGTCATGCTTGCAGTGTTTTCTACTGCAATGTCTTTCACTTCATTCATGAAAGTACAGCTGCAGAGAACCTTGCAAGCACTCATGCAATTAACCAGAGTATACCACACCGTGATTCATAGGTTTGTGTCGTAGTACAAAAATGTAAAATGAGAACAATAATTATGAATAATAGTTTGCAGAATAGAAATTCTAGTTATTAGGTATGGTACAAAATTTACATGGATCTATGGGACTAATAATCAATTACACCTGGCATGTACATGTAAGACGTAAGATTTGTATGTTTACATTATTAATAAGTAGTATTAATACACAGAATGACATAATTATGCAAATCTGGTCACATCCCTTTGAATACTATGTGTCATCTGTAGAGCTGTGATAAAAAAAATACTGGTTCAAGTACGCCTATAAAGTGAGATTTCTCGATCATACAATTTTCAATGTGCTTGAAGGTTCATTTTGCTAATGAAGCACACTAGCATTGATTTGTAAGCTTACTTGTTTGTTAGGCACGAATATTTTGATAATGTTAAATAAATTCTGGTGGTTGTTCGTAAAGATTCTTGCAAAGTTAGCTTCTTGTTCGTGAAAACTAATTTATATGTTCTATGTGTAGAATATTATGCATATAAACTCTTCACGAATACATCATTCATATTTGACAACTTTTCAATATCGCCATGACTACATGTATATACTTGATATTTAATATGTATCTGTCACGCATTCTAATCATCAATATCTTTTCTCTCTGTTCGTTTCACAGGTAAGCGTGAAATTATCAATTATCTGCAGCTGTGATGATGAATGTGGTGGGTGATATTGTCGTTGGACGTGTGACTTTGCTGCCTGTTGTGACAATAATGGATCATCCGAAATATCTAAACATTAGTCATATTAATAGCGCAATGTGAGATACACCTATATCCAGTAGCTGTAAGAAATATAACATCTAAATAGATTCATATATACATATGGAAAGATATGCAAATGATATGCAAGATATATGCAAATGTAATATCTTACATGCTTGTCCCATTTTCTTGTGTATTCTTTCCTTTCTGTAGAAAATTGTAGAATAGATTATAATTATGATAAATGGTTGGTTTTGTAAAATTCATACGTTTATTTGAAGCAAAATTTAAAAAAAAAACTGCCGTTTTTCACAACTTTGACATTTATTTTTTCGTCAAATCTATGACTTCATCCCAGTCAAAATGTAGCTCCTGCCACCCTAAAAATGTTGGAAAAAAATCCTGAAAATCAGAATTTTTAATGCCCTTCCCTTAAGTGGAAAGATGGTTACAGTAAACAGAAGTATAATTACATCACTGTGTAATCTATAAGTACATTTGGATTGCCCAACTGGTATAATGGCTCTACTCCAGAGATAGTATGTAGGCCATCTATGAATTTTCATAAGTTGTCATGTTCCATTAAAATATATTCCTGTCACCTCACTGAACACAAGATGAATGAAAAGAGGCTCTTCAAATGCTTTCTTTGTAACAGATAGGCTTTCAGGTACGACATTTTTCCATTAAAAATTTTGGGAAAATGTTTTGAAAATGAATCATTTATGAGAAATTCTGGTTGAGCATATTCCGTGGAGCTCTTTACCATTCCATTACATTAAGTAATAACCCCAATAGAAATTGAAATCAAATTCCCTTTGGTGGATGTTATGTTTTCTTTTTTACTCAACAAAGTGCCCTCAAAAAATGCGTGCAATATTCATGGTGATATGAATATAAAATAAAAAATATATATTCTAAAATTAAAGTCGTCTCAGCTTGACAAGAGATTTGTCGTATCTGCAATGTTAATTGTTCAGTGCATGTCAAAGTGTGTCAATTTGACTCACTGCAGCTAAATCAAAGAATGCGTAAGTCAGTTTGTGCATGTGTTCAATATTGTATATTTTATTCATAAATAAGGCAAATATGACAAAAGATAGAATATCACCTTGTCATCCTTCTATTTCACATCTGACTTTAAGCCAATTGTGTTCAGAATCAACAAAAATGCAGACTCAGAGAAAATATCAACACATTTGCTCATTAATACACAGTGCTATAAATATGTGATGCTTTTTATTTTATTTTAAAGAGGTTTCAACAACAGTCGAAGTATATAATTATAAATGTATAGTTTGAGTATTTGAGTTTAGGTGTTTAAAGAGATTAAAGATGTTTAAAAAAAATAAATGTGAAATCTAGGTTTAATTGTAGAAAGAGCTCCACTACCAATAACATGGAGTTATTCTTTTATCAGGTAACAGCTGCATTGAAAACGTTATCTCAGCTACTATTGATACTGTAACCATAACTATAGTCTGCAAGTTCTTAATTTGATATAAAACGTGTCCTGTGGTGTACATCAGATAAAAAATTTTAGGACACAGAAAAATTTGTTAATTATGAAATTATTAATAACCTGGTCTTTTCATTTATAATCCCGAAATAAGTTAATTTTCTATTGAAATAATATTACCACTATTTGCACCGTTGTCTGTGTTACCATCAAGTACATGTAGAGCATGTTACTTTAATACTAACATGTACAAATCATAGTAAACTAAGTGTATTTTGATATTGCAACACTGTGATCAAATAGTGTCTAATTTTGTATTGTAACTTTAACTCAGTAGTTTTTTTTTTATCTTTCATGATTTTAAAATGATAATTAATTGGGTGCTCATATTTGATTTCCTAAAAATTCTCTTCAAAAGGAATTTGTGCATTGTGTTACAGGAATAATGAAAAACATTTTTATGGAATGGAAATGATTCATTGATAAGAATTGAACATGGCAGTAAACCTATAGGGACGAGGTAAAACAACTTGACCTCAGAATACGGTGTCAAAGGAATTTTGTGAATTATTCATATTTCATTATCAATATCGACTGAAAATCTGGATCGGTGCAATCTTGCTAAGTTGAAAGTTCCAAGGATTTTACTACCTTAGGTGTGTAACTAAAGATAAATAGCTGCAGTGTATAATCTAAAGAAGGAAAGCTTATACCAACTCCATTAGTGACTAATACCAGTTTCCCTAGAGAAAAAACACACATGACGTTACCAAATCATGCTACAAACATTGAAATTAACATCAAAATCATGGAAATTAGCCTTTGAGTCAGTGGTTTGTGTTTAATAGCATGATATGCCATCACAACGAGATAACGCTGATGGTAGCAGTCATGGGGAAAATGACTTCAATATCTTCCTCATCTCTAAGGTATGGTAAATAGGGAAGGATGAGTCATCATGAGATACTGCAATTAATGCTAATGAGACACATATTCAGTACATATACTCTTAGATCTGTCTGGAAAGTATGCAGATCTGTAAAGTAAATTGTACTAAGTAATAAAACGTTGTTTAATGAACAGTAGAGTGTGTCACAAACATTTGGCTGAAATCGATCGGAGTTTTGTATTTGAGTTTTGCTTATCCAGTAAGAATATTCTGTATTCAATTAACATAACTTTGCTATGGTTGGTTCTACATATCAACGAAGCATAATGAGTTTAATTTGTGTCATTCTCAATTCTGGATCTTGTGGAGAGAATGTAATGTCCAAGATTTCAACAACAAACAGAAAAGCCTGATAATATACTAGTATTTATTTCATGTGGCATTAATTTTATGTATTAGAAGTGACAATTTCTTTTTCATATTCATTTACTTTTAAATCAATAATCTCAAAGTTGCTTATTGAATTGAAGTATAACAAACAGTAGAATTTTTTTTTACACATTCATTTACAATCTAGAATTCTGTATATAGAGTGAAATTAATGGCTCTGATAAAATGCTTAAAAAATCAAATTGTTGTAAGTTTGACAAGGCATACCATATGGGTATGAAGGCCTAAGTACACATACATGTAGGAGAAGCATTTTATTTTATTTTTGCATTCCTGTATAATCTAGAATCCTGTGGATGCATAAAGAACTGAAAGTGGCCATATGGATGAGGATTTAGTATTTATTTTTGATTTATTGATTTATAAAACAATTTTTATCATAACTTCCTACTTGACAAATCAATGTAAAACAATGTCTGTGTTTGTAACTCAATACATTGCAAAAAGCTAAAAAATGATAAAATGCATGAAACAAAAATCAGATTTGTTTCATATGGCACACCCATATGGACAGGAAGGCCTAAAGTACATATACATGTAGGATTGTATGTATAACTTTTATTTTGCCCATTCATTATGATGTACATTCTTGCAGATGCATGATAAACTTAACTGTTGTAGTAAAATCTAGACAAAAAATGAAATTTCTGTAATTGTTCCACATGGCATACCGTATGGACAGGAAAGGCCTGCAGTATATATACATGTAGGAATTTATGTATAAGAGATACTTAGATTTTATGTGGGCATTCATTTATAATCTAGATTCTTATAGGGACTTGAAGAACTTAATTGACATAGTAAACTGTAGAAAAAACTCAAATTGTCATAACTGTTCCACCTGACATACCATACGGACAGGAAGAGCTTTAGTAAAGAGTAAAGGAGACTGCATTTAGAAAGTGTTAACTTTTATTTTTGCAGTCATAAATTATTTTGAATCATTACCCATCAACTTTAATTCATAGATATTCCTCCTTTTGTAGTGTTTTATTGCCCCCAATACCTTCATGATGCATTTATATGCCTACTAAACTTGTAGATATTTCAGGAGGAACATAATCGGTAAAATCTAATAGCCCCAAGTAACACTGTAAGTGCCGTAGCATTTGGTATAAATTACATGTGCAATTGTTTATTTGATGAGACCCTATTAGTGGATAAAGTGTACTCTCCCGATGTATAAAACATCATTATACTAAAAATGTCCTTATTTTGTTCTGTGAAATATTTCTATGTATTAAAATCAAATGCTCTTTTTTCCACTGATATCATACAAGCGTATACTATTGTGATGTATAAATTCCAGTAAGGAAGAGTAGAAAAATGTCATCAGCAAAAACTGATCAGTTTTAGTGATGAATTGAATGGTAAGCAAACAGATCTGAACTGTGTAACATAGGCAGTGACAAATGATAGACAGAGAAGTAGAAAAGAAAGTAGAAAGTCTCATATTTTAAACACAGTTCACTACTTATGCCCTAATGGCGAGTTATACAATAACAGTGATGTCACCCCTGCTACATCAAATTGATTCAGTAATGACAAAATGAGCCACCAAAATGAAACAGGGGCACAAAGAGACAAGTAGTGTAACTATTTGCAGACTTATTCCGTAATCAGGTAAGCCAGTGGCGCCAAGTTTATTTTGATGATTTCTGTACAAGTGACCTCTACTGAACTAGATTTCCATTGTACATCTGGTCATTAGTAGCAGTTTGAATACAATCACCGCTCTGAGGAAGATTTGACAAATCATTATGAAATTATGTAAGCCTTGCGTATGCATGCATATAAACAATCTTAAAAAAAACTGAGGTGTCAGTGTGTCAATTTCAGACTCCCTAGGTGCAGATAAAAGCATGAATCTGCCTTGACCAATTAGGAAAGAGAAAGCAGTGGAAATATTTGGTTCACGGGTTAGGTGTTGGGTTTTGATTTGAGACAAATAAGAAGATTGATTTGCAATCACCTGTAAAGTGGGGACTGATTTATACCCAATGAAGTGGTAAAGTGTCAAGCTTTTTTCTGACCCGACACCATATTGATTCCTGTCAAGTAATTTACACGGCAGACTGCAAGGCGTCAGGAACGATGTTAAACTGTCACCTTTGAGGCCTTTTTAATGGGCTGATTAATTACACCACAAATTTGTTATAATATTACATAGATTTAAATGATTAGTTTACTGTAGCGCAGACTGAGATCATACATTGTTATTAAGAAAAGAGTGGGATAAATGTTAACAGCATCTTTGTATCGAGACAACTATGTCACACACAACAGTTGTCATATATCTGCTAAGGTTATTCATCCGTCTTCCAGGTGGATTGGTCGGAGATTATGTTCATCTTAGTATGAAGCAGACATTATTACACATGGCAGTCTTCATCTTTGCATTACAAACTGCTCCAGTTGCTCTGCATTATCGCTGTCAGAACAATGTCGGATGTTCATGTCAAGCAAATACAAGAGATATAAGAAATCCACAGATCAAATCAACATGTACATCGGGACAAAAATATTAATTCGTAGTGTGATAAGAAAGTTTAAACATAGCCTACGGGCAAAAACAGGATATGCTGAATAATTAAATCAATGCGTGATCAAGGTCTGTAGTGAAGAGATTGAAATGTCGCATTCGTTTCCAATTTATCGTTCCAAAGTAACTATATTGTACTGTCCTATTTAATCTTGCAACCATGAACAATATATTCTCCAGTACATGTTGTATGAAAACATCTTGTCATTTATTGATAAGAATACAGAATTTTTTTATTACGATTTCAAAAAAAAAGGAACTTGCTGTGTACATCAGGATATTATCAACTCACTGATGAGGCAATGTGATAGGAAGATTACACCTAGTCTGAAGGCTAAAACAGTACAAATCATTTGTCATTTATTGAGAAGAATACAGAATATCTTGATTACCTGAGTGAATGATTACAAAAATTGTATGAATCTACATTTGATATTTGACAATTAAACATTTTTTAAGCAAACGTACCACTGTGTACTTTAGACATGTCTGTGATATCCTTGCAAATATAGAGTAACAATGATTAGTAATTAATCACAGTCCCTTTACAGGGTAGCAGCTATCAACTGTTCATTAATCTTGGTTATGTGATATTGTGCATAAAAGTTTGACAGCAATATTTTTCAATTCTTATCATATTAAGAAGGAAAGGAAATAAGTGACACACACTGGTCATGGAAGTGTAATTATATTAAAATAGATTGTAGGGATTTGAACATGAAGAAGCCTGCTGAGGTGCTGTGTACTCATTTTAATACTATTAATTATATAAAAAGACAAGTGATCATAATCTTGAGGGGATATAAAGTACAAATTGAAACTGAAAACTGATACATATTCTGATGTTTCTGTTCAACAATATGATAAACATAACATGAGGTGATAATGTATGTAGTACATTATTATTTATGAGCAAATTTTTGTCTCAGGCACAAATTCTGATCATTATATGCAAATTAATTTTGAAACTGAACTAATTTGATTGGCATTTCTAAATGCAATTAATTAAATTCAAAATGTACTGTTAATGAGTCAAATTCTTAAAACAGAAAGGACATATACACATACATATATACATGTACATACATACACACACACATACATACATATACACATACATACATACATACATACATACATACATACACACACACACACACACACACACACACACATGCACATGCACATATTTGACCAAATAATTTCTTCTTTAACAGATGGTGGATATATTCAATCAAATTGTTTTAAACATGTGAGTCTCAAAGAGCTTCATTTGTACAGCCCAAGAATATGCAAATAGCGATATTTTGAAAAATTATCTAATTATTAGAGAGGGCAAAGTGTTACCAGAGAAATAAATGAAAACACATGATAATTTAGTAGAGTGATTAAACTATTCACTAATTCATTATTTGTGTCGCCATAAAACATAGCATAGTTCAATACAGACTAATTTGTGCAATGTCTCTGCTCAATTAACTCTGCATAATTGCTTAAAATATGGGAGAACAATAGATCTTTGAAGAATTTGAAATTATGACTAGGCCATGTGTACAGAATGGCAATAAGCTTAACAAAGTTATTACCACCAATGGACTTAATTAAAACCTAATTTAAGTCCACTGATAATTGAACCTTGCAGCTATGAAATGGCCAGCTGTCTAAATATGAACAGCTTTACACATTTGATGGGCTAGATGACTCAGATCTTACCATGCTTTTAAGCCAGGACTATTTATAACATGTGATTCAAGAATCTTGTATAGACTTTACTTGCGGTATATATATGTATGTGTGTGTAGCACCACACTTCCCTCTGACTGTCACCAGTTTGAATTCACAATTTTAGAACCTGGGTATAAACAGAGAAGGGAACATGTACATAGGATACATAAATTTTCATTGCCAATTGTAAAGGCAGACTCAATTGAAAAAATGGGGAAATTTTCTTCAGGTTCTAGGTTCAATAACAGGAACCATTTTATATATGGAATGAAAATTTTGAAATGTATTGTTTTCCAGCCAGCTGTATTCAGTGATCTCATTTGCTTTTTGACTCCCAACAATAAAAAAAATCGCTTGAAAAGATTCACACAAAAAACAGAGAAGGGAATCTGGGAAAATATACATATACTATGTTGAAGAGAACTCATAAGTAAATAAGCCTTTTGGACATTAGATCAAAATCTTAGAACATTTTCTTTGTACATATACCAGTGACTACTAATGATTCTGTTTTTACAAAATGAAGAATTAACCAAAAAGTGTAGGCAAAACTGTCCATGGGGATACTTTATTCATTAGTTACACCACAAATTTTCTCAAGTCCTGTGTCAACAAAGAAAATGCAAAATATTCATGTGCTAGCTTAATTTCATATGCAGTCTATTTACATAGTACTTGAGAGTGTTTGAAATTCAACCACTCCTGTAAAGTTCTAGAAAATTTAATTCACTCCGTGAAAGTGATTGCAAATGAAAATATCAGGAATAAAATTTCCTTCCTTTGAGAAGTAGAATTCTGTTATGACGATTTAAATGTTAGTCTCTTAGTTTGTTGTACTGTATAATGACTTTAATAAGTCCAACAGTTTCCTGGAAAATTACTAAAAAATGCTGGAAAAGACTTGGAAGATGAAGCTTAGTGTATATTAAGCCCTAGACATGTAGAATTATTTATACTCATCTGAATTTCTAGTGTGGTTGTACACATTTGATGTACATGTATTCAAGTACTGAATTTGTTAGAATTGTATGCTACTATTTAATCAAGCGAAAACAAATTGGACAATCATTATATGCATAAGAAGTATACATTTAAAAGTCATAATACTATTCTCCTGACTTCTAGGCAGACATCAGGGTCAAAGATTTGGAAGGCAAATGGTATTGTCATGCGAAAATTTAGTTAAGTTCAAATCGAGTGATTCATACTGTTGCAAACACAGCTTTAGATTATACCTTAGATCCATTACTGTAACAATCAATGCAAACGGAGAAAGCAGACATGATCTGTACATTGATTCTCAAGATAGTTCATATTACACACAAAACTAATGGATTTTTTTTGTTTTTCTGTTAAAGCAAGAAGTACTTAGCTGCCATTGTTCTTTTATTTATTGTCATGACATCATAACTTAGCGATGACATCATATATTTATCGTTAATAGTAATGACATGATGACATCATATATTATAGCCATTTAGACGAAAAGTCAATACTTTAACGTGCATTTTGTTAATTAATGGAATTATTAGGATTATTTAAAAAAAATAAATGGATCTATTTTGATGATAGTCATATACTGACTATGATTACGTCATCACCATTACACCGCCTAGCGGTAAAGCCAGCAAATGGATAGGATAGTTTGACGAAGCCTGTCAACCTGAACAGGTGAAACGTTACTCGTAAAGTAATAAAATATGAACCGTTGGTCATGGTATAGAATGTATTATTACTACTCATATACTATTTCTATTAGTTATCTCAGTGCAGGCACACACACACTAAACCCCAGAATCCTATCAATTTGAAAATTAAAGCTATCATGACAAAAAATATCCATTTACTAAATCATTCCTCTCGTGATATACTTATTTTCCATCAGGGATGGGAAAGTTTGTATAAATGGTGTATTTCAAGTTATCAAACTTTTAATCAGCGAATCTTTTAAACTCAAGTTGTGCTGAAAAGAAACTATACTAATTTCTAGGCCATCCTGTATCAATTTGAGTTTCAAATTGAAACTGTTATATTACATTACGATATTAATAGCTCATAGTGAACTTATATATTTACTACCTAATGTTATATTAATTTGTAATTTGAAAACCATAATTTGTACATTTCCTTATAGGATACAAAATGTTATCATGGTGAAATGAAAAAAAGTCACACTAAGGGTGTTTGTAATAGTTTCACCAATGTGTTAGCCACGATTCATTATTTGTAATTTGATAGTGGTGAGTCTCAAAGCCAGTTTGAATTGTATCATGGCAAAAGAGTGTATAAATAGTAGATTTGGTCTCTGAATACTGGTGACGTCCAGAGCATGGGCGTCCATAGGGAAATCATGCATATTAAATCTCGTTCGTAGGTGTTTCTGATCTGTAATATTTGTAATGGCTACTGTCTAGGTGTAAAATAACAGATTTGGAGCGACTTTTGTCCTTTCCTGTAATAACACACTGTCGTGTATGAGTAATAAGGTACTTGAGATATATGATGACAAGATGAAATAATACTTCTAGGTTAACGTATACACCTTGGAAATAAACTCTTCAAACTTTTCCTGTTACTTTGTTCAAAAATCCTACTGAGTTAAATTCAAATTAAAAAAATCTGGGGGTCAACGCACAAATTTTTGAAAAACAGGTCAAAATGTTATCAAAATTAAGGTATTTTAGAATCCAATATGGCTGCCATATGCTGTGTTAACTCTGGGAAAATAAAAAAATTAATAATTTCCTTGGAAACATAATGATGAGGTCCCAAATTTCTTTTATTACTTGAAAAGGACCAGGAACAAATTTCCATATGACAAATTTTGGAAAGAATTGAAGAACTTTGATTTTCAGGGCAATTTGTCTATGAGGCATATTCTACATTAAAACGAAAAAAGTGTTTTGTAAATAAATATTGTGAATCATTTAATGTGAATCTTCACGTCTTTCACTAAAAGCAGATTGAATCAATCCAAACAACTTGAAGCAAGAGAAAGGAACGACCATGTCAAAATTGAATGAGGAAAGTTATAAGGAAAAATGTTTTCATCATTTTGTCTATATCAAACAATAGATTATCATACCATACCATGCTTTGTGTAATTTGAATTTTAAAGAGAAAACATGGCGCAAAGATGTGTTGAAATTTTTACAGTTGCTGAAAATAATCTACATATTGCTGGTTTCATGCTGCACAGCTGCCAGTTGGTTCTAAAGTCCTTGAGCGTGCACGATTTAAACTGCTGTTGTGCTTCCAGTCAACCCAGCTTTATGAAATGGTATCTGGTAGGACAAACTGTTATGTGAAGGATGGCAGCATGGAGTACATACTTTCCAAAAGAGTTGAGAAAGTTATAGGGTTGTACCATTATGGGTCTGTGCTGGGATAAACTACATGTAATTATTACTTCGAGCACTATTAGTATTTTATGTATGGAAAGATGATTCTAAAAAGTGCATAATTATAAAGAAATACCTGTGATGAGATAATTACTAGAGTGTTTTTTAGCACAACTGAACTTGTTCAGTAGTGCTATAGGGATCGCCCGGCGTCTGTCTGTCTGTCTGTGTGTGTGTGTGTGTGGATGTGTGTGTGTGTGTGTGTAAACAACTTAAAGTCAAAAACCGCTGAACCGATTGCCACGATATTTGGTAGGTCCATTACCTTGGGTGTCTAGTTGGGAAATTGTTCAAATCAAAATGATCGCATCACAGGTGTGTGATTTGGGTCAAAAAATGTGATTTTTGGTCAAAAAACTTAAACTCAGAAACTACTGGGCAGATTGGTGCGAAATTTGGTGGGAACATTCTTAAGGGGGTGTAAAGTAAGATTTGTTCATGACGGGATGATTCCATCAGTGATATGCAAATTAGGGCTAAAAATGTGTCTTTTTGGTTAAAAATCTATAATTCTAAAATTACTGAGCAGATTGGGCTGAAATTTAATGGGAATGTATCTAGGGATGTATGGACGAAGAAATATTAAGCATACCATGATTCCATGAGTGATATGCAAATTAGGTGTAAAAATGTTCATTTTTGGTCAAAAACTTGTATCTCAAAAAGTACTTGGTCAATTAGTCTGAAACTTGGTGAGATGTTTCTGAAACTGTTATTCTGCAGATTTTCTTAAAAACATTTTGACAAAATTGGCCCTAGCGACCATGACCACGCCCTTTAGCAACAACCAAATGGCAGTATATTTTGGTCAAATAACAACATCATCTGGTAAGCAAGTGAGTAAACATTCAAAAAATGTATGCAAATACCCTAGCAACCATGACCACGCCCATAGCAACAGCCGAACGGTGGTGTAGTTCACAAAAATAACAACAGGGTTTAATAGATAATTGAATAAACATCCAAAAAATGTATGTAAATTTGCATAGCAACAAGACCACGCCCATAACAACAGCCAAATAATCACGTATATTACAAAGATAACAACAGGAATAGAAAGACAGATGAATAAACATTCAAAAAATGTATGCAAATACCCTAGTAACCATGACCACGCCCATAGCAACAGCCAAACGGTGGTGTATTTCACAAAGATAACAACAGGGTTTAATAGACAATTGAATAAACATTCAAAAAATGTATGTAAATTTTCCTAGCAACAAGACCACGCCCATAGCAACAGCCAAATGATCACGTATATTGCAAAGATAGTGACATGGTTGGATAGACAAATGGATAGTCATTCAGCAAATAAACACCTATTGTTAGCATAGACTAGCATATGGATAAACATTTTTAAAAACTACAGTTGTGCTACAACGCCATTGGCGGTATTTTTGATTAAAAGATGGACTCATGCTCCCACCATTCACAAATTTACCATTGCTTTGAAAGAATATGATCAAATGAACACAACTGAAGTCACCGCCTATTACAAAGATTACAACTTCAGCTTTTAGCTTTGAAGATAGACTTTACTGTACATAAAAGCTTAAAGAAATCTTTTCTCACTAGATATACCCATCGGACAGAATTAAGACTTTCTGAGATTATAGATTTCAACTATGCCGGTCTGCCTCTGCTGTGTTCAGTGACAGACCTAACAAGGATGACATCAACCTACAAGACTATGCATAGATAGAGATGTACAAGCATATCAGCTTATCACAAAGTTTGATAACCTAAGGCTGTAGTAGTAACAGTCTGGCTCCCTAATTATATCTCTGATAAGCTTGAATTTCTTGCAACAAAATTTGTGCTAAATTTAAGTGCATTTGGTCAAATTATGAAACAGATATTGTAGTATTTCATAGTGAAAGTGAGAATTTTAGACCTCCCAGTGTGTAATGTGTATGTGTGTGTATAGTGTGCAAATTACAAAAAATGTTGAAGGTTTTTTTTTTGTCTGAAATTTACAAAGATTAAACTTCGGATGTATAAATATACATATACAAGGTAACACACCCCTTCATGGTGATCGTAACACCTGTACATTTTTGTATTTTTGCATTGTAGATCTGTATACATTGTCTAGTACACCTTGGGGTCAGCCTAGTCAATGGTGGAGATCTTATTTGTATGTTCTCAGTCTTCTTTCCTTCCTTCATTCATTCATTCATGATACGTTCATCAGTCGTATCAAAGACATGCATGGATGAATTTTGTTCATAATCAGAATCGAGATAGGACTTTCCTGTTGTATATTTTGCAAGCTTCATTAACGTAATATCTCGGAAACTCTAAATGCATTTCTTGACCAAAATTACCTCTGAGAATCTAGATAGAATGGTCCTTCTTCATTCATGCATGTCATATTTTTGGAAGCTTCATCAATGTAATATCTCAGGAACTCGGAATACATTTCTTTACCAAATTTTGTAGATAATAAGAATCTACAGATACATGTAAAATGATCTTTCCTCCATTCATGTATGTCATGATTTGGCAATCTTTTGCTTGTATAATAACAAAGGAACTCTACCTACATTTATAGAATATCTAGATAAATTTCATTCCTAAATTATATGGATGGTCTTTCTGATAGATATATTTATTTGCATATTTTTTATCAAAGTTCAATTGTTATGATTTCTGTCGTATCAGAATGGCATACAGAATACAGTTTTCAATTTCCAATACTAATAAAATCATGACTAAATTTTCCATACATTGTTAAATAGCGTTACAGTATATTTCCATACATTATTAAATAGCAAGTTGTTGACAGTGACATGTATTGGGTTTATACCTAATTTGCAATTGTTTAAACATCGACATCAAGCCAGTAACATCAACAATGAGTAAAGAAAGATAATTCAGCTATTTTCAGTGAAAAGGTTTGAATTATATTTCATACAACTAACTAAAATTGGTGAAAAGTTTCTGTGTTGCAGTATACAGTCAACTTTGATATGAGTCGACAACTTACATCATACACCCCTAATGAGAGCTTTATCTTAGCCAGCCCTAGAAACAGTAGAATCCCTTATCAATTTGACTAGAGAAAGACTTGATTAGGTACATTTATACGTGACAATTGTATGTTGTGTGTGAGCTATTGTAGCCTTGTCCAACTGTACTGTGTATGGGTTAAGTGCTCAGGAAACTGTGTAGCCAAAAGGTGGCGTCGCAGACAACCAACTGATTGTATTATCATATAGTAGGTTATGTGTATGGATTGACCAGACAGTAATGTTTAGATGTACATTCAAAGCGCCTATTGACTTTGAGGGCAAACTTTGCTATTGTTGTACTACAGAAAGTCTATTCTATTAATGATGACCTGGAATACTTCACATTGTGTGTATAGTGCAGGTTTTATATACGCCTAGAAAGTTCTGGAAATCTTTTATCACTTTTGGAAATTCCTTGAAAGCGCCAAGAAAACTTTAAAGTCAATTCTGATGTTTTTGTCATGATCAGCCATAAATTGTTGTCAGTTCCTGATACTGTTAACTAATTATTTGACAAGTAAGTTTTCTGTTGCGATACTTGCACCCTCTTTCTATCAGGGGATTCTGTTTGTTCACATAAAGCTACAAGTTGAGCAAAATAGGTTGAATTGATGAAAATAACTTCATAACCATGGAAACTCCTGTAAAATGACATCATTCCTAGAAAGTCATGGAAACTCTTCCTTGAAAGGAATGTAGATACTAAACATATTATATATACATGTAAAAGATGGTATCAAGTAAGCTTTCACTTTGAGCCAATTTTCATCACCTTGCACATATTCTGTCACTATATATAATTCTGAATCTAGAAACTGCATTCAGTGTGTACATTTAATAGTACAATGTATAACCAAAAAATTGGCATACTGTACAGGTCTCAAAATTATAGTCCATTTATTGTACTTATGATATCACTTACACATTTCATTAAGAATACCCAATCATTGCAGTTTGTTTGACAATACTATATTGTACAGAATGGTTTATATTGAAGTGGCTATTGGTGTGGTGATTGTATTCAAACAGTGGGAAATCTTGAGAGGAAATATGGGTTGCTAAAAAACTCTAGATTCTATTGTTATTCTGAACACGTTTGTACTTTAATCAAAATGGTGGCTAGAAGTGGGTTTTACTAAAATCCATTGTTAATGTCTTTCTGAGAGAAAATATCAGAAAGGAGGAAATGGAAGTTTTTCTCTTATGACACAATACCACATAATAGTATTCTACATGTTACAGTAACTTACTTTAAAATTTTACCTTACTGTGTGCAAAATGTCAAGATTTTATTGTATGTACTACTTTTTTTTTTGCGTACTGAAAACATTAGCTACATTACAATAATGACTTTGGTATTGGAATGCAACAAATAAAACCAGAATGGCTAAAAGTATGTTTGTCTAATAGACATATGTATTGTTATGATATTATTGAATGTGACATAAAGCCAGAAAAGGCCTCGGGAGTCAGGTCATTTTGTACACGTTGCCATGGCGATAGATTAGGGACCGACATTGCCTTTCTGTTCTATTTAGATTCTGACAGATAATGAGTTGGTTTCCATGGCAACACATTTTCCTTTTCATTGTGCGCGGTGTTTCTGTCAAAGCAACGATATTTTCATTCATTTTTTTGGGGAAAAAAACAGAATTTTTTTCAAAATGAGGAAGATTTTAATACTATTACATAGGATTACATAACGTAAGAATTGCATTGCCCATTATTAGTTTCGATATTTGTACGCCCGGTATTAGTTTTAGTAGATTTAGGTGAATTTGATACATTGGTGTAAAAACATGTCTTCTCGGTTCTAAAACATCTTGAAGAAAAACTTACAATAAGTGTTCTGATTGTACGTACGATAACTCCTCAGCATAATTGTGGCTCTGTACTTTAGTCTTGAACATAATGTACACATGTCCTGTTTTAAATTCTACTTTTTTGGAAAACTTTTATCAAAATATGATGCCAATGAATTATTGATACAGCAAGGGTGGCGGCTATTAAGAAGAATCACACATTACTAGCTTCATAAAAGTCCAATGTCTTGGTCATTGCCCTCCAAATATTCTCCTGCTTGATTATTCCAGACAGTCAGTCAGTCTTCCGACACTATAGCAGCTAGGATTATCTGTGAAATGGGATTATGTATAAAGTCTTAATCCAAGATATTGAGTTACAATACACGGTTGTAATCTTAGAGTGACTTTAATATAGAGAAACCTTCTAAGTTTCAGTGAAGACTGCTCAGTGTTGTTCAACTTTTCACTCGCCAATTTTTTTTCAGTGTTAAGGAGCAGTTAGATTTGGTTCTCTTATTATGATGGCTTCTTTGGCATTCAGGTTGCAGAGCAATCTGCTGTTGATAGTTTGTTTGTGTCTGTAGCAGACAGAATATGTGAAATTCCAGTCAAATATTCTACCAAATGATAAAAATATTGATTATCGGATAGATGAATACATTGTATCAAATTGATGTCTTGTACATGTGTTTAAAGCTGCACCATCTGCAACTGAAATACTTTTTTGACACCATTGTGTAAATAGATATAATGATTTGAAATTTAATGTAATTTAATTTAATTGAAGCTGCTCTAGCTGTAATGGGAACATTAGTTTTTCGATCACACAACCAGCAAATATTCACCGAAAATTGTGAATTTGCTGATATAGTAATTAGACATTATACATGTTAGTTTGAGGTCTATTTTATATAAGTAGTACCGGTAGTATCAAGTTGAAATCATGATATCATTGACGGGTGCCAATTTGATTTTAGGGTGCGGACCAAAAAATCAAATTGATTGAATTTATTGTACCAATGTTGCATATACAGCTTCACAAGTATGTTTACCTACAACATGTCATTGAATACCGTTCACAGTGTACAACATTATGAGTTAGATGTTTTATCTAACAAATCAGTTTTAAAAGAATGCTCCAGTTGCAGCTAGTGTGTCTTTAATCATAATATTGTACACCCTGCACAGTATTAAATATCCTGTTGGTAAACATGTTTGTGTAGCAGTACACATAATATGGTACAATATAACTGATCAAATTGATTTTTGGGTCCGTACCCAAAATCAGATTTTGGAATGATCATAATTTAAACCTTTTAATATACTAATTATGGATAAAATCAACCTCGAATTGACATCTACAATGTCTAATTATTGGTATTTTAACAATTTTCAGTGAATTTATTGTTGGTTGTCTGATTGAAAACTAATACCCAAGTTACAGGTAGTGCAGGTTTATTAAGCAGAATATGCAATTTCTGTCGAACACAGCAGTGCATGGTTGAACAACGTTTGATTCCATAGACAGCTCATCAACAAAAGAAGAAGACAAACAGATTGCAATAGTAGCTTCATCAAAACCTTCCCTCCGGTAGATGATACTTTATAAGTGAGTTTAGTCTAGCCTGGGGGAGAAAACTTTAGTTTTTTAATGACAATCAATAGTCGAGGTATCAAAACGTTGACCGAGTACCATGTTCTACAAAGTAGGCAAACAACCGAACACAACCAGTAATGCATGTAAAGTTGCAGCGTGTAAACCGTAATTTAATTTGTTGCCAGGGATCGCGATGGAGGTGAAAAAGGATGTCGGAGAAGCCAGACTGCATTTAGTTTGTCACTGTTCAAGTGGTTGTTTGACGTTTCTCTAATTTAGGAGGCTATGAACGACTAACAATCGATATGAATAACATTATCCTAGGTGTGAAATGTTATTAACTGGCTTTGGTTAATAATGTGCGAGACATGCTGTAGAGAGCAAAGTGTGGGGATGAAGAATTCATTACTTTTATCAGGAAGATGCGGTGTAGTCATGGTAACGGCATGAATGAAAGATGTATAGTCATGGCTGTCTGACACCTATGTGTCTTTGCAAGAAATGTACCTTCAGTGGAAGAAAGTGTAGGTTTTAGAAAACTAGATTGCAATATATTCTGTCAACATTTTTTTGTTGAATTTTATTTGACTGATTTCATGAATGCCTGTAAGATAACAACATAGTACATAGTTGGAGATACATGTATAGTGATGCAAAAATCATGACGTGAATTCGTGTGATACGCAACAAATCAACCACAGAATTAATTACTAATAAATTGCACCATTCGTTATTATACACTTGTTATTTGTTTCCATAGTAACGAACCTGTGGCCATTGAGGATTGTATTAGGAAAGCTGGCTGCTAATGTGACTCTCTTCTTTTCTGATAAGAATTGAGAAGAAAATTCTGTATTTTCACACCTTTCGGCTCATAATTCAGTATTTGCCTGCAACTGATCGTGATTCCTGGCAAATAATGTAACGGAAATTAATTTCCTTCTTTTTCCAATTTCGTCGGAGAAGTGTCAGCTTAAGGGGAGAATTCTGTATCTTCCGGTGAAATTATAAGAGAACAAACGTGATTGTCTGTTTGGTGACCCCATATAAGCAGACTGTATAACAAAGTATGTGTGAAGACTAACAAAATGGAGTTTGAATCGAAGTATTGTATTGTTTTTTTTTTTACGCCCTATCAAGATGTTGTGAAAAAAGGTAGACTATAGTTTGTAAACATAACATGTAGTTGTAATTTAGTAATGAAATTACTACTCACAGAGTCAAAAAAATTCTGAGAAGCCAATCCCAAATTTTTGCATGTATTTGTAATGTTATTCCCAAAGCACTGTGTAGTCCAGAATGTGTGCACAGTGTGTGATCATAATGATTGCATGATAAAAGACAACACAAAAAGGAAACAAATTTTCTGCACAAGGGAAGAAAATTTTGATTGAGATGCCATACAAATATTTGGGCTTATATAGTGTGCTCGAAATTGTCATGAAGCCACTTGTCAGGCTTCTGTATGGTACTGTCTGAGATACACTTCTGTCTGTGGCAAAATGCTGTAAACCTACACATTTTCGCTACTAGAAAATTTTGTGATTTTTACAGTTTTTAAATAGTTCTCAAAGGCTAATTTTCATGAATAATCAACTGGTATATTGTGTTCATGTAGAAGAAGGCATTTTCAATAGTCAATACATGTACCTATTTTTGCATTTTTTTTCGTCCATCGAAACATAGACCCTCCACGTGGTCTATGATCGAAATAAACAAAATAAGTCTTCAGCAAAAAATTCCAGGTTAACAGTTCTACTCTTGCTTGCAAGACTGGCATGAAAGCAGCCATTTTGTAGAGATGTTTACATCCAAAATTTCCGGCCAAAAATAGCCAATATATTATATACTTTAATATAGGATCTCAAAAAAAAGTAAGTAGGAGTAATGTATCAAATGTGTAGAAGTTCCTCACACCATCTCCAGTATACCAGGTACTTTCACATCATTTATATTCATAAAGTCTGAAAATTTCTAATTTTGGAGACATAACCTCTGCCATGGAGTAAACATAAGTATTTAGTACTGTTATGTCCTGTCATGAGTTTCAAGCTTGAGAGTGCGAGAAGCACTTCACGTCTCTCAAACCACTAAAATTCTTTCAGCGGTCTGAGAATATGTACAGCACCTTCAATATTAAAAGTATTTAACACTTTCAGTTGGAAAGAAAAAATTAATCAGAGAGAGACATTTGAACCAAAGGGAATTAACACTATATCATAAACTCTTCATATCGTGTGACTTGACTTGTAAATGGGTGATAATGATTGAATATTGTCTGAAAGTAATTGGCAGTGACCTTTGACCTGCAGCCATGATGGTTTCCCTGGTTGGTGATTTGTTACGATCACATACAGCAAATGAAATAGGCACTGTACTTGAACATGATTGATGGCTACATAATAAATTATCACCGTTAGCTTCCACTTGACATTATCAGGTGTTTTTTGTGTGTCATATTAATATATTATCTTGTGTATGTGATACTGATATTTTGCCTGATTTTAATAGTACTACTCGGCAATAAATCTGTCTGAGCATAAAACGTACTAAGCTGGCATGTAAGGGCTAGGATCAGAAGGATGAAAATCAGGAAATTAGATTCCATTAAATTTTGGCAACGAATGGTACATGTACCTTGAATATTGAAATACATATTACTGTATGGTATATATAAAATAGTCTCCATAGAGTCTGGATGGTCGACATGGCACATGTTCTTTCTGCTCAGAGCATGTTTGTCACGTCGAACATGTAGCCTTCTACGGAGGCAAGGCATAAAAGTGAAAACATGATAGACCCATGCTAACCCTGTATAATAAATTGACATTCTTATACATTTCACTCACAATACAAGATCTAGATTCTCTATGCAATTTGTGTTTGAAATACAAGTTGAAAATATTAGAAATCACTTCTTTTTTTTCATATTCCTTATATTGTCATTTAGTTGATAAGAGAAAAGGGAAATTTTTCCAAATTTTAAAATATTCATAAAGTTTGTGATAGCTGCACATGTCCTGTGTATACATAACATATTTTGTACTACTACTCCTTTGATGACTTTTATAGGATGGAGTCATTAATTTTCATAGTTGAATATTGATTTTGAAAATGAAATTATATCCATGGAAACTAAAGCCTCCTTTGAAAACACACATCGGTTTTCCACTTCCAAGATGTATTGCGTGAGATGGCATTACTTAATGCTGTTACGTTTAAGCTTGTTTTGTCTTTATTACATTTGAAATAAGATTTTGAAATAATGGAAAGAGACGTTGACCTCTTTAATTATTAGTGACTTCAGAGAACAATGAATAAACACCATTGGTGATAGATAGAGAAGCATTTTACTGGTAAACCCAGGGTATGGACAAGTGACCCCCCCCCAGTAGCATGTGTAAACCCCTACATATGCAGAATACATGGAGTTGCATGGGGAGGCACGCAATGCATCATGGAACTAGCTTTACAGGTCTATCATGAGCTTTAGTACTATAACCGTTTAGCAGCTGTTTTCAGTTCAACCATCATTTGTTGTTGACAAAATTCCTGCACACCATCACACCAATGCATTATCACAGCAGTAACAAATGATCTGAAATTTCAAAAAGTCAGCATTTAACTATACAGTTCAAACATCTCACTCCGTTATTGAAGAAATTCCAACACGCTTATCCCACTAACTTGTTATCACAGCACTTAGAATTGATCTGAAATTTCAAAACTTGTTATCGCCACACTCGACTATTACGTCTGGAGTGTAAAGCTATCACTAAGTCTTTCAGACAAACGTACTGATATTAGGAGATATATTATGGTCTGTCAATGTGTTTGGCACATATATTTACACTGATATGCAATTAGAAGCCTATTCAAGCATAAAACGACAGCATGCCTGATGGCATTTATTTCCAGAATTAAAATCGTGACTGATGATACTATTTACAATCTCTTTGGAATAGCTTTCCTGTCCATGGGGGAAAGAGTCTGTCAAAGACCTATAAAGAAGGAAAGTGATTGGAATGTCTGACAATCCCTCAAGAGGTTTATAGTTAGCAAATATTACCTGTGAATATGATAGGTTGGATGAAGATTAAAAAAACTGAGCTGACAAATATATAAATAAACAAGAAATTTTTACCATGATTTTGTCCGTTGGTGGAGCCATTTTTTTAGCCCCAAAAGGACACTGCATAGGGGATGATGTTGGGTTACTATTATAGTTGGTCTGTCTGTCGGTGTGTCGGTGTGTTAATTTATATAATTTCCGTTACCTCAATTAGGGTTATTGCAGTTTGGTCTATCTGTCAACATGTTCATACATTTTACATTAGCTGACCAAGCTAGGCAAAACTGATTAAACGTAACAGTGAAACATCAGTATAAAGTTAAACTGAATGAGTCAGTATTTTTCAGCGCTCTTCAATCTTGCTCCACACTACCTGCCCACAATGACAAATCTGACATTCAACAGCATATCTACTCTCAGTTCAATTTATACAAGTCCTTGTATTCGCGTACACTGAGTTTGAAGTTGCTGATTAATTGGGTAATTTAAAGCTTGATACAACTGACAATCATACAATTGTTCAGTTTGAGGTGATAAAGTGATTGATGAAACACATTAGACTATAGCCATCATGCATGAATTTCTACCATTCTCTTGAACCAGTCATTAGTCGCTGTCATCTATTAAAAAAAGGTATGTTGAGGAACAGGTTACCATGACAACAGAGGCCATATTGTTATCTCTAGATTAGTATGACCTGTAACATTGGATAGTCAAGTTGCGTCACACACACCACGTTATCATGTAAATCACTGGATCATCACAAAATTTACTAAATGATTTAAGATGATGTCTGATTGAAGGAATTTGCTATTTTCAATACTTTTCCTCAAAATACTTTGAAGGGCGGTATTGATCAAAGTGAATTTTTTTCAAAGTTGAATTTAATAATATAACTATTTGACTTGTTGTGACCAGAAGTATCTTGATGGCTTAGAAGAGAATTCAAATGTTTGACATAAAGACAGATTTTTAAACTTTAAAAAAATCATATTGTGATTTTAGTTATTTTGATATGAGCGTGCATACCAGTGGTTAAGTTGCACTGCAGTGAAATACTAAAAACATTATTGCATACCTGCATGCAAATGATATGCAAATGAGGACACAATTGTTTGCTACACAAACGCGGTTGATCGAATAGTGTCATTTTTACAACGAAATTTCTTGTTTCAGATAAACATATGTAATTTTCATAATAACAACCCCACGCTGAGTGAGTGCCAGTATTACTCAGGAGTATTTGTCCTCATACTTGCAGTATTTTTCTGCCGTCCTTTAATTCACATCACTACACTCGTGAAAGTACTGGAGGAGCAGAAACTACTGTTCGCACTTGTGCAAATACACAGTAATGCCACACTTGCATTGACGCATCCCATGGGGGTTCTGTCAATCATATTATGCTGTATTACAGTATTGTGATGATAGCGCACCCAACACTGAGATTATCATTCAATAAACTGTAAAAAAACACTTATCCTTTTTACTTTAAAATAGTTGTAAAACCAAAAGTAGATGTATATATCCAAGTATTTGACATCTGAGTTGAATACTCCCTGTACGAAATGAAAGTTGATTACTCTCTGTACGAAATGAAACTTACTGAGTCATACAGTTTCTTTGATTAGCCATAGATGTCAAACCAATGTTCACTGTGTCAGTTTACCTTGAAGCATTTCCAACTTGACTGGATTATGGCCTATTACCAGCTTACACATATTACTAAATCCTAAAAAGGGGTTTTTTGATCAATCAGCAATGTTCCCACAAAGCAGATTACCGTTTTTGCTCAGTTCCAGCCACTTAACCCAAGTAAGTGGTTATGATGTTTGGCAGTGTACTGATTTCAAATCCGTCAATGTCAGGGCAATTGTGCGGTCAGCGTATTAAAAGTCTATTCTAAAGACTTTATGATTTGATAACTTTTGGGACATAGTTACTTTGTGTTTTCAGTTCTTTTCTTCTTGTAGCAGCAATTGTGAGTAAACAAAACAGTGATATTCTATGTGGGTATTATGGTATAAGTCTATATATGCACGCCTTTGAAAAACGGTTTCTATTGACAATGGATACCTGAAGTGGTGTCATACAAGTACTTAGGAGATATTAAGATTCCATCATACAAATTTCGATTTCCTTCATCAAATCTTAAGGAAATATTGATCTCGTAACAAGCATACACACTATATCCGTCCTAAGGATACTACTAGCACATCTTTCTCGGCATGTCAGAATCCAGCAGTGAGCTCACATACACATATCAAATACATTATCACGACCATAGGCTCACATATTTAAAATGCACTGTCACAAACAACAAGCTCACATACTCACATTTCAAATGCATTGTTACAGAGAATGGGCTCACATATACATATTTCAAATGCATTGTCACAAACAACGGGCTCACAAACACATGTACACATATTTCAAATGCACACACATATGCATACACATTGTCAAAAACAATGGGTGGATATACATGTATTTCAAAGTGACACATTGTCACAAACAACTGGCCATCAAGTCTTGTGTATACATATTTCGACTATATTGTCACAAACAAAGGGCTCGCAAACACATCTTTCAAATGACTTGTCACAAACAGCAGGCTCACACACATATTTCAAATGCATTGTCACAAGCAATGGGCTTGCGTACGCATAATTCAAATGCATTGTCAAAAACAATGCTCTTGCTCACAAATATTTCAATCACAATTTCACAGACAACAGGCTTGCATACATGTACACATATTTGAAACACATCATCACAAACAGTACTGTGGGCTAACTTTGCATACTCGTATTTCATTTGCATTGTCACAAACAACATGGTTACGTACACACACACACATATATATATATATGTAAACACATTACTTTAAAATGAGGATTTTTAAAATCAAAATATATTAATGAATGTAGTGTGAGGATAACATAATATTATTACACATCACCAACACATACATTCATTTACAATAGAAGCCAGTTAACCTGAAACAGAATGTTTGTTTCGTAGCTTGATGAAAATCTTGCTATTAAATATTGTTATGTTTTCTTTGCGTGCGTTTGGGCCATCAGGTATACTTTAATACCTCCATGCATCATGAAGCTATTAAACTTTAGTTGAACATTACGACTGTATATATTATGATTAATTGTAATATATAATGAAGCTGTCTTGTAAATTATTCATAACTTGAGCTTTAGTTGAAAATAGTCTACTCTCTATGCCAGACTGATTTTGCTGCCATGTTGAGAGTGGGACGTGGTGTGTCAGTGTGTTTAAGATTAGTGGTGGGGTGGGGTGGGGTGGGGTGGGGGATGGTTCTTGTGTTTCTGAGATTATGGATAGGGAGGGGTGATGTGTTTCTGAGATTAGTGATGGGGAGGGGGTTATTGTGTTTCTAAGATAAGTGATGGGGGAGGGGCCATTGTGTTTCTAAGTTAAGTGATGGGGAGAGGTTATTGTGTTTCTAAGATAAGTGATGGGGAGGGGTCATTGTGTTTCTAAGATAAGTGATGGGGAGGGGTTATTGTGTTTCTAAGATTAGTGGTGGGGAGGGGGTTATTGTGTTTCTAAGATTAGTGGTGGGGAGGGGGTTATTGTGTTTCTAAGATAAGTGATGGGGAGGGGTTATTGTGTTTCTAAGATTAGTGGTGGGGAGGGGGTTATTGTTTTTCTAAGATAAGTGAGGGGGAGGGGTTATTGTGTTTCTAAGATAAGTGATGATGAAGGGTTACTGTATCTTAGGATTAGTGATGGGGAGGGAGGTCATCATTTCTTTTTCCAGGGTGGGGTCAGAGATATTTTGTAGATCCAATGAAAAATTCAAGACTGTATTTTCAGGTGTGGATTATTATATAAATGACACAGCTTAAAACTTAATACTGGAATATACCCTGATGAAATATAAATAGTCAACATCTTGCTTCTATCAATATTAAAGTTTGATAGCGTCTTTAAGTATTGACTTCCTTGGCATCTTATAAAGCTAAGGCTTTGCTATCACTTTTAATCATGCGATGAATGTAAATGAGCTGAACATTAAGAAATCCACAGGTGAATACACCAAATTGATTGAAAAGTGCAACTCAATCTACATCATGAAAAATTATCTCACTGCAAGTAATAAATTCTCTTTTTCCTTGAACTTGTCAACTCTGAATTGACCATACAAAAACAGAGAACAGCAGGGAATGGATGTTGTTGACAGAGTTGATGAAAGAGTAAAACAGAATGATAAATTTTGTAGACGGGTATTATCTTTGTTGGAAGGTAGATTGATGATTAAAAAGCCACATAAAGTTTATGCATTTTCAGTTACCTGTATTATAAAATTTACCACTGCAGGTTAATGATCAAATATAATAGGTTGATACTAAATGCTGTAGGGAGGGGTCGGTACATTATACAGCATTCCTTTTTTATCATCTACCAGCAAACCAATTAACTTTATTATTTCACATCTGATTTATACCTTTGAATTAACAAATTGACATTAAGGAGATATTTCAATTTTTAGTGCGGTCAGAAATGCAGGTATGTACTGTGCTGATCTAAATTGAAAGCATTTAGCTATATAAGAATCATGCACCTATCAGGTGCATGTGAAAAGTGGTTGTCTTTCCTGATTGGTCGTTGAACAGATGATGCTATACATATTGACCAATCATATGATCAGCCCATAAATACTACAATTTTACTTTGACCATCTCAAAAATTCGTATATGATACATTTCCACGTGACATAGCATTGTATTAGGCAGGAAACAAGCTGACAGGAATATGGTAAATGATGATTTAGCAGGTACTAGGTATATTATTTGTATAAGTGATGGTGAGGGATTGGAAGCCAGTTTATTACTGGCGTGGTCACTGACTTGAAAGTTCAGCTTTAACAAAATTTGATAAAAGATGTTATCACATTTTAAAAAATTCCGTTTTTGGGTGAATGTTACCAGATACTCTGTCTGCAAGCAGGACTAAACTTGAACAGAACTTCATACATACAGACATTCATCAATGGAAATTTCAAAAAATGGGGCATAATCGTGAGCAAGTTGAGTTGAACAACATTGTTTGTGGGCTATGAGATGCTGTGTATGGTCCCGTTAGGCCATGCATACCCACAGTAAGCCACAAGAGTCTTGAGAATGAAGCTCACTGATTGGTCGACTGGCATTTAAAAGTGTTAGATTTGAGCAAGAATTTCTATAATACAGGGTCATATGTGGGAGGCGATGAAGCTAAAAGAAATGACAATAAACGAATGAAACAGAGGTAAATAAAGAAAGAGTTGTATTCACCACGTCAGACTTTAATCAGATTGTGAACAAAGTGACAAGAAAATGACGATGTGGTATTTATGTTTGGAATGGGAAGCCGTTTTCTCTCTGGTCAAATTTAGAATGTTAAGAGAATACCCATGTTTACATGTAGCAGGAGATGAGTTCAAGGAAACCATACAAAAGTTGATAAGAAATTTGAAGATACAAACTCCATGTCTGGATAAATGCGACAGACAGAGTCATTTTCATAAAAAAGCTCTCGAGTATGAAATCTGACATTCTAGTCCAGTAAACCCATGACAATTAGGTTTACCACAAGCTTTGACTTCTAAGATGTATCTAATTATTTAGTCAGGTGGTGGTTTGTGACAAGGACATATCAGGATTAAATGGTACTAAGCACTATTGATATGTTACTTTCTTCCTTCGACAACACAGATAAGATGCGGTGTCATTTGTTTTCTGATTAGAGTCGAGGCAAGTGAGTAGTACGGTCATTTACTCGCATAAACGCAACTTCGATGTCACGTTTGTCGTTTATTCTGATGGAAGGACATGAATTTTTATTCATTTAGAAGATTAGGTGTTGTCAAACTCTTTGAATTTGTATTTCCTGCGACAAGATTTATAACAACGAACATAATATAATATGTCAGATGTAATTGTTGAAGCAATAATTTGTGTGATGAGGATAATGAATGGATTGGGGCTGCGACAGGGATGAAATGTGAAAATGAGAAGATTTACCTCTTTGCTATTAAAATTTCATACTCAAGCTTGATTCATGCCGAGATGTAGAATAGGCGACTGACTGTAAATGATGCGGTGATCTATAAGAGTGAGTTTCATTTTTCAAAGGATTATTCGCGTACGACAAAAGCAGGAAGTCAAATCCAAGAGATATATTTAGAAATATGACCAGGATTGGCAAGGCTGTAACTAGAAGCCATTTTGCATTGTAAGCTAGATGAGTGGTTGTGGGTATGTGTTGTGGGGGTATATATTGTCCAATCTATCGAAAGGATCGTCTGTATATATATAACTGTCTTTAATTTGAATTATGAACATTCTTTCTACTTTTGTAATGCAGAATTTTGCAATCTGGATTCAGTGATTAATGTAATATGGAGATGATAGTCACATTACACTACTAACACTCAAAGGAAATTCTTATTGCCTCAGTGACTCTGTTTATACATGTAGGTAGCATCCACCATTTTGAATCAACATAACAAAAAGTGAACAAATATTTCCTTACTTACTTGTTACATGTGTATGGCATATACTACATGTACATGTATAATATCAGTATGGTTGATTGCACATACTGAATGTAGATCAAATACATGGAGAAAGATTAGATTTTATAATCACTGTTTGTTGACTTCTTTGCTACTGTCATGTTTGAAGTACTATTTACCATTTTGTATTATCTGTAATGAAATATGGTGTACTTTATATGTGTCGGGGTTGGATAGATTTTGCAAATCACCATTGGCAACCAATAGGAAAACTTAAAATCACATTTAGCTGCCAAATACTAAATGTTATGCAAATCACTTGGCAGCCAAATGCTAAATTTTATGCAAATCACTTTGGGCAGCCAAATACTAAATTTAATGCAAATCACTTTGGGCAACCAAACACTAAATTTAAGGCAAATCACTTTGAGCAGCCAATCAGGAAATATTAATTTTATGTAAATCACTTTGGGCAGCCAAACACTAAATTTTATGCAAATTACTTTGGGATGCTACATTTATGCAAATTATATTGGGCAGCCAATCATGAACAAGATCATAGATTTTATGTAAATCATTTGAAGCTGTAATACCATTTTATTTCTTTGCCCCATGTATGACTTCCAATTGGAAATCATACCTTTTTAAAAATCCTCTTTTCTGTTTGCATTATTCCCATTGTAGTTTCTAAATTAGGCATTTAATTTAGGCTACAGAGCAAATTCAAAGTACAGCTGACAGGTTCATTAAACGCAACTAAAGTGCGTCAAGTTGAAAGAATTGATACAGTGATGTACTTCTCTAAGTCTCCTGTGGTATAATTTGGACTCAAGAGGTATGAATTCCACAGTCTCCTGTGGTATAATTTGGACTCAAGAGGTATGAATTCCACAGTCTCCTGTGGTATAATTTGGACTCAAGAGGTATGAATTCCACAGTCTCCTGTGGTTCAGTATATGTCTTCTGTTGCACAAGGTCAAGTTAGTTTAATATGTTATGAGACAGAGACTCATGGGAATAGAGACTGTTGGGGTTTACTTTAATTTTGAAGTTCGTGTACAAGTGTATGATTTAAGCTGCAATAATGTGATTATTGTATGAATACATGTTTAACTGGATTCTTTGAAATCTAGAGGGATCTATGCGAAAAAGAGGACTGTTAGGTTGTATGAAGCTATTGCCTGTTTCTCTCTCTCTCTCTCTCTCTCTCTCTCTCTCTCTCTCTCTCTCTCTCTCTCTCTCTCTCTCTCTCTCTCTCTCTCTCTCTCTCAATCTCTCTCTCTCTCTCTCTCTCTCTCTCTCTTCCTCTTGGACTCTCTCTTTTGGTCTCTCTTTCACTGTGTGTGTGTGTGTGTGTGTGTGTGTGTGGCTGATGATTGATGGTATGGCTGTGGGTATGAGAGTATGGATATTAGGAAAAGGATTCCGAACCATTCCAGAACATGAACAAGAAACAACATCCAAGTAACTATGACAACACACTCATAACCACTAAACTA
Source organism: Glandiceps talaboti (assembly GCF_964340395.1). Lineage (NCBI taxonomy): Eukaryota > Metazoa > Hemichordata > Enteropneusta > Spengelidae > Glandiceps > Glandiceps talaboti. The sequence goes on along the minus strand of NC_135560.1, from coordinate 12,297,315 downwards.
GGATATAAGTCCAAACTGATATGATAATGGGAATGTCAAATATCTCTCTCTCTCTCTCTCTCTTCTCTCTCTCTCTCTCTCTCTCTCTCTCTCTCTCTCTCTCTCTCTCTCTCTCTCTCTCTCTCTCTCTCTCTCTCTCTGTTACAAATGAATTTTTTTACTCACAGTTAAAGTTTTTTGGAAACAAATCCCAAATTTTTTACTGACATCTCATTACCATCATTAGGTGTGTACTACTATTTGTCAAATCTCCTAGCAATGCCATGCCAAACCTTTATTGATAGTAACAAACATTGATAATGATTCATTTCAGCATTATCATTTGTGCTGCAATGCCATTGGTATTATGTACGTTTGTTCACTAATTGCAGAAAACAAAAAAGATATATCTAAAAAATAATTCCATTTAGAGCTGGTAGATCATAGGTAATTTAAACATGAAATCATGACTTGCTTACGTTTGAATATAATTGGCTGTTAATCTGAAATGGTGAATGGATACTGTGTTTTGTGGTATATATACGAGAGTCGAAGTCTTGTGATCTCGGTGCTATCATCAAAATGGACACCGCGTTAAAATGTATGCGATGATTCATTCTGTCTTAATGTGTTAAAACCTACAGATATGACAGTGAAATATTGTAATCATTAGGAAAATTAGATTATCATGGCTAGAGTTTTTTATTACTTTGATAAAAATATGCTGCATTATATGAATCCAAGATTACAGTAAACCTAAACGGGTTTGTGGCGCCTAATTTTGACGACCGGATTTTTTTTTTTTTTTTACGATTGTTGTAATACAGCTTCTTGTACTGAACCACAAAATAGAATGATTTCACTAAAATCAGGTAAATCGTCATTCTCTACATAGATACGATGTCATTTACCCTGTTTCCATTAAATTTTAATAGTGCCTCTTTCATAATACCACGTTTATTGGTTTTCGCAAACAAAATGCAGCTATTCATGTTAGTCGTGAAAGAAGGCCTAATCCTTGGAAGTTGATGCAGAATGATCATTCTTGAACAGGACGTGACAAGAGGATGAAGAAAATTAATTTCGGAGATTTTCAATGCTAGAAATTTAGCCCTCATTGGTGAATCACTCGTTTTTCTTGTTGTGTTTTATAAGAGTGACCCTATTTTTTTTTCTGTTTTGCATTACCCGATGACCCAAATTTTCAGCTCCAACATCAAAATAAAAAAATATTTTTATTTTCGCCTGCCATTGATATTTTGTGGAACACTGCCCTCTCTAGCAAGATTTAGTGAGTGTCTGGACTGTCGACATCACCAACAGTCATGGTGGCGGTAACGATACTTGTTCATATACAGAGAATTTCTTTCATGACAGAAGTAAAGGGGTTGTGAGAATTGAACTTCAAATTCAAATTTCTTGTGGCAAGATAAGAAACATAATACAAAGACAACATATGAAGTCGTGTGAAGGTGTGGATGAAATAAGTTTTTGTTCCAACTGTTCAAAAATTATGTTATCTATGTTTTAGGGCAGTGGCCAAATCAAAAGGAAATTACCGTCAGGCCCCTAAAGGCTGATAATATCAGAGAGAGAGAGATGTTTTATACTTCACAATAAGCATAGATATATACTCAGCCATGAAAATCAAGAGTCCATTTACTGCTTTAGTTCTTCTGAATTTCTGTTCCCCATTTGTGAGTAATTTCCATTTCACCTGAATACATTACAGTAAATTTTGTTTCTAAAATTGCATCAAGTTGGTATCATTATTCAAAGATGAACTTGTGTTAACATTCATCATTTGAAATTCCCCCAGGATCAATAATGCAGTGTTTCTCATGACTCTGCAATTATTTTGTTCATTAGCATTTATTTGGATGGCTTAAATTCATTTTCTATCAATCACGTAAGTCAACTTTAAGGTGTATACACTCAATTTATTTAGGGGAAGTTCAACTGTGGGGGCACTAATGCTATTTCTTCTTTTCCTCATGATTAGATTACCCCACCCTTTTTCATATTTTTCTCTGGCTCTGTCTGTCCGTCTGTCTCTGCCTTTCTCTAGCTGTCTTTCTTTCTCTTTCTCATTATTACATGCTGTAAAATTACATTTAATATATTTAAGTTTTTTATGCATGTGTATAAAACAGCGAAGGTATTTTTAAAATAACTTTTCATGATTTTCAACAACAAAAAAAGCTAAACAAAATGGAGTATGAATAAATGAATTAATGCAAAATAAATTTGTTGTTAATTCTACTGATACAGACATGATTTTGTTTTCACCACTAGAGGGCGCTATATCTATTAAAAAAATTGAATCCTTTGGCCAATTTTAAATGCCGTGGAGACGTAATGTAACTGTGAATGTTGGTTGTGTACTAGATAGCTGGAATTGTGAATTCCTGTATGTTTTGATGATACTGGAAAGTGAATTTACTTGCAATATATTTGTCAAACTTTATGGGTACACAGTGTTTATTTTTGATTGTTGAAAATGTAGTACATTTGTATATGTAAAATGTAGTATATGCAGTATGAATAAATGCTGTGTGTGTTTCATTCATTTGTATTTAATACCCGGAAGCTGTAGTATGTGTGAATGCAAACATTTCACAAGTTCATACTAGAGAGCAGCCGACCAAAACTTGTCATGTGTGCCCAATCTTTTTTTCAAAAGATGTTTTAGGTTTTCGATATCAAAATCATCAATTTTACTTCTGCGTCTGTGCTAGCTCCATAACTGAGTCTAGGGGCTATCCATTGGAGTTTGAATCTGATGATCTCTTTACACCCAAGTAAAGTTAGAGTTAAACCCAATGGCTAGCCTCCAGATCACTTCAAATCTTACCCTGTACTAGTCTTGTAGGTAGAATGTGTTGGTGCTAACCTAAACATTTTATGTGATGCAGGCTTTGAAAATTCATGCTGTACCCTGGTGTGAGGCATTATGGGAAATAGAGTTAAGATCATCTTGAAACAATGCTCAGGGCAGCTGTGGGAATAAAAAAAAAACTCCTAAAATTCATTATTTTCAATCCTTGCCCATCTGTATAGCAGAACTCTACAAACCAGATTTGCCAATTACTATAATTATAATTTAGAGAAATCGCACGATACATGATTGTAAAAATGACTTTTCTGTGTCACCTAAGAGTGGAGAAATCATGGAAATATAACTAAGAAAAAATCACAGCATGGACTATGTGCTACTGTAATATGTATAGTATAGTGTTTGTTCTTATGATAATGTTAATAAGCCTTTCTTCGTCTCGCAGCAGATCTCATGAGATCCCAAGTGAGCCATTGCATCCATAGCAACCACTTGAGGGTGGTCAAACTGAAAGTCTCAAACACTTACCAACACTATTGTTCTCAACATCATCACACATAGCCACGATGAAAGCTTGACCACAATCCCGTTTGACAACTGTGGTTGGTAGGCATATTTGCATATCTCACGAGATCTACAATGAGACATTTCTGCAATGAGATGTTTTTGTGCTGATAATCTTTCCTTCTCTGTTTATGTTGACAGCTTCTTTCTACGGTGCCAGTTATATAAGATTTCCTATGACAGAAGCCAGCAGTGAGACAGAGGTACATCTACGTTTCCGTACCAGTCGCTCTAGGGGCCTCCTGTTTTTGGCTGCCGGGAAAACAGACTATTGTATCATAGAACTTCACAGTGGGGGTGTTCAAGTCTGGATGGATTTGGGTGCTGGAATTTTAGAGCTTCAAAGCTCGGATGTGAAAGTAAATGATTTGCTGTGGCATAACATTGATCTGGTGAGAGTGAATGAAAATGTGAACCTGACAATTGATGGGATTCATATGTCAACTGCATATTCATCAGGAGCATCTTATGAATTGAACATTGAAGAAGGAGTGTTTGTAGGTGGTACCGGAAACTTGGACAAAGATTATATTGGGGAATCAGACAAGAGTTTCCGAGGATGCATCAGTGATGTCATGTTTAATGATGTGAATGTGTTTGAAACTGTGCAAGAAATTTTGGAAGCTGACTTGAAACAGTATGTTGACATTCGTGACGTGACATGGGATTGCAGTCCTGAATTTTCAGCTGCCAAAAATGATCCTATCAGCTTTACAGAAAGTGAATCGTTTGTGCAATTCTCTAGGTGGGAAGTAGAAGAACGAGGATCATTTGCTTGTTGGTTAAAAACTCACAGTGAAAAGGGACTCCTTCTCTACAATGCTGGAGAAGATGATGATTTCATCGCTGTCGAACTTGTAGACGGAGCACTGAGAATGCTGGTAAACAAGGGAATAGGAAAAGTTAACTTCCAATCAAGCATCAAGTTGAATGACAAAGAATGGCATTGGGTGTTACTACGAATAGAAGAGTCCTTCTTAGAAATAAGCATCGATCACAAACCAGAAACCTTGCCCTTACCAGATGAAGAGGGTGAAGTCCTTGAACTGCGAGGACCACTGTATGTTGGTGGTTTGGTGGAAAGAGCTCGTACGATGGCATCAAGACTTGATTTAGCATCAATGACAGGTGAAGAAGGGGACGGATCATTCCTTGGTTGTATGCGGGATATTGAAATCAATAATGTTGTCAACAGTCTAGAAGACAGCCGTGTTACCAATTTAATGAAAGTTGGATGTGTCTGGGAATATCCGTGCACCTCCAAAGAACCTTGTATCCCTGATGCTGAATGTACCGAATCTGGCTGGGCCGACTATGAATGCAAATGTAATATCAATGTTTGTGAGAAACCACCTGAAGATCCAACTGACATCATTGAAGATCTAACAGTTAGTAATGCAGACACAGAAGTTGAAGAAGAAGATGATGATGATGATGATGATAAAAAGAACAAAAAGAAGAAGAAGAAAGAGAGAGGAAAAGACAAAGAGAAGAGTAAAAAATTCTTAATATTGCAGCCTCTTTTGGTTCAAGAGGGAGGTGAAGCCACTATCACCTCTGATAAGATTCAGGTAAACGGCGACTTAGGAGAACTTGGACTGAGAGAATCACAGGTCATGTTCAAAATCACTCGTGATCCAAGATTTGGAGAGGTTGTCCACGATGTCTTAAGACGAAATGACGACAGTGATATGTTCACACTTCTGGATATCATAGGTGGCAGAATCATCTATTTTCATGACGGATCGGAAAATTTCCAGGATAGATTGACTTTTGAAATCCAGATTCTTGGGAATGATGGTGAATTACCTGAAGCCCTACAAGGTGACAATGATTTTGTATTTAGAATAGAAGTTGAACCAGTGAATGATATCCCAGTGCTTATCCTTGCTCCAGATAGTGTATTCCAGCTGATCACAAACACAAAACGCGTGGTTTCGTCTGAGTTGCTGAATGCTGTCGATCCTGATAATGCAGCCAAAGATGTCACATACACGATCCTCAACGACATAGCAAATATGGGATATTTAGAAAATGTGGATGCTCCAGGAAAAAGTATTGAAACGTTCACCCAAGACGATATCAATACTGGAAAGATTTACTTTGTGCATGATGGTGCAGAAACTAAAGCTCGATTGGGACTTCGAGTCTCTGATCCAGAGGAAAGGAGTGATCCAGTGTCCTTGAGAATGGAAGCATTGGAGTTGACATTGACCATTGCTAAGAATACAGGAATAAAAGTGAATCCACAATCGGCTGTTATCCTCAACCCTGATGAACTAAAAGTAGTGACGAACTCACCAGGACAAGACCTAGCAATTGCGTATACTGTCATAGTACCACCGAAATTTGGTGAAATTCAACGCATGTTTACCACCGAGTGGGATCTGGCAGGAGATTTTACCCAGCGTCATGTTGATAAAGACAAAGTTCGTTATTCCAATTCACAGTTTGATTCTGAACACATGGAAGACAGTTTCCAGCTCCAAGCCTCATGCATGGAAGTGACGTCTGATGTATTTAGTGTTTATGTTGAAGTTATGGCTGTGTCAGTCAACGTTGTCAACAACGCAAACCTAATTCTTGACGTCATCAAGGAAAAGACAATCACTTCAGACCATCTGGCTTCAGTCTTAGTGAATAACATTCAGAATAATTACACTATCACATACACGATAACTAGAGAACCAGAAGAGGGTCATCTTGTCAGACACTCTGGTGGTCATCTCACAATTTATGATCAGTTCACCCAAGATGACATCAATGCTGGTTTCCTTGGATTCCGTGTCAAACACCACATCAGACAACCTGTGAATGATACATTTGATTTCCAGGTCTCCACAACAGGCTATGATTCCAGTATCTTCACTTTCAGTGTGATGTACACTCCAAATAAACTCAGTACGGGCGTTATCAATTCTGGACTTGAAGTTGGAGAAGGACTGAGCAAAATCATTACTCCAGAAAACCTATATGTCCAAAATCCTCTTGCTGACAATTTCCATTATACAGTTACTGTTCCACCGAAGCATGGTAGTTTGCAGTTCCTCAATCCTGACACAATGGAGGTTTCACAGTGGGGCGTCACATCTTTTACAGACAAAGACATCATGGAAGGTTTACTAGAATATCAACAGGACGACACTGAGGCCATGGAAGATTACTTCAAGTTCATGGCCATGGCAGTCACTAATGAACCAGAACTGAAAGATTCCAGTGATGCTGTCATAAATGGCGTCTTCAACATCACCATTAGCATGAAGAACGACAACAAGCCTGTACGTACTGTTGAAAAACTCTTCAGAGTTGTAGAGAGTGGCGAGAGATTGCTAACTGATGCTGATTTGCAGTACACTGATGCTGATATTGACTTTGATGATGATAACCTTGAATATATACGACAGAGAATTCCAAACGGGGAGTTGGTCGATGTCAATAATGTGAGTGTACCCGTGTTTAAATTCAAACAGGGAGACTTAAGAGCTGGTAAATTACTGTTCAAACATAATGGTGCACCTTTTGGCAGAATGGTATTTTTTGTCTATGATGATCAACGGACACATTTTGCATCAGGAATTCTTGAGATCGACGCTTCAGAACCATACATCATCATAAGTGAAAACAGCGGGCTAATGTTGCAGAAAGGAAAAGGAATAGTACTGTCGGGAGAAAATCTTACAATTGATACCAATCTCAATGCCAAGGACAAAAATGTGGAATTTCTCATCACAGATCCACCGAAACATGGACGACTTTTCAAGAAGGGAGAAGAAGAGGGGCTGGAGAACTTTAATCTAGAAGCATTGAAGAATGAGAGAATTCGTTACCAACATGACGACAGTGAGAATCTCGAAGACAGCTTCAATTTTACCGTCAAGATTAAAGATGTTGAGATGAGTGGCCAGGTCCATATCAAGATCTTCCTGAAGAGTCACCAGGTTCCTCCTGAAGTTGCTCAGAATAGACTCTTGGTTGTCAAGGAGATGGGCGTTGCAACAATAAAGAAGTCTCAGCTCAGAGTAACACATAAAGAAAGTGGTGCTAGTGATCTAGTCTTTCGGGTGACAACGCAACCCCTGAATGGCTACCTTCGACTGTTAACAGAAGAGAGTGCTAAAAATCTTGGTGAAGTACGACCAACAGCAGGATATAGTGTATCAACTGCATCGTATGATGATGTGGAAGAATACGATCCTGTCGTTGAAGTTGAAAGTGAATTTATTGTGTCGTTCACTCAGAATGAAATCAACCAGGGTAGAGTACAGTACGTTGAAATGGCACCCCGACAACTCTCAGATCGGTTTACTTTTGAAGTAACGAATGGCATAATGACAGTAACAGATCAAATATTTGATATTGAAATCATACCAGACATAATTCCACTTCGTGTCAAGGACTTTGAAGTTCGTGAAGGTGGCTCCAAAGCTTTGACAGAGAAATACATCAAAATCAACAACAAGCACATGAAGGAAAAGTTGGTTGATTTCATCATCGTCAGCAAGCCAAAACATGGACACATTGAACATACACGAATGCCTAAAATAGCACTGATGAGTTTCACAAGCGAGGATGTAGACGATGAATTCATATACTACGCCCATGATGGTAGTGACAGTGAACACGACCAGTTTAGTTTATTTGCCAACTCCACCAACTCACAGAAAGTCAGTAATATATACTCCATCAACGTAACTATCACACCAGTCAACGATGAGCCACCTGAAATCACCATCAACAATGGTATGGAAGTCTTCATCAATTCTGTTACCACGGTAACCACTGAAGACTTGAGTGCAGAGGACGAAGACACAGAAGAAGAAGAATTAGTCTTTTCTCTGACAACACCCACCAATGGTTTCATGGCTCTGACAAGTGATCCAAAGTCAGCAACTTTGAACTTTACCCAGGCTGATATTGTCAATGGAAGAGTCCTATTTGTTCACAATGGTAAGTGAAATTACCTGTAGCCCATATCACCCATGTCAAGTTATTCCATTGTGTACCACACTCATAGTTAATTGTTGATTTCAGGTGTAAAATAACTGTGTTTCAATTAATATAAGCTTAGTTTGTGGCCTTCCTAATGTAATCAAGCAGAAAACTAATCCGCCAGCTGTGGAAAGCCATCTGATTACAGTGTGCATAACTACTACAAAAAACAAGCTATATCGGCAAACTTAGATAGACACAAACTAAAACTGTTGTTTTTGCATGTAGTAGATTATATAAGTGATACAACAATGTTCCACCAAATGTACCTATTAGCCTGTCTCAAGCTGTGATACAAGTACCTACTAGCAGCAAGTTTCTATATTAATCACAGTGTAATCTTTCACTACTTTTAATTAGTACATATCACCAGTTGAGTTTGAAGTAGAGTCTTCAGGACAGTGAAACTGTGGGATATCTAATTTGGTATAATAAACAATGTTGTAAAGTTGTATTATGTTCTAGTGCTAATTTAACATCAAATGCTGGAGTGGTTTATTAGTCTGAATGAAGTGACTGAGTGTGTGTGTGTCATATTATATGTGTAGTGACTAATAAATTTAGCATGCCTTTCAGCTTTTTAAGCTAAATTTCTCATTGGCTGGTTCATCTTCTTTCTCTGTAGGTGCAAGAACAGGCGGTTTTAGGTTCCAGGTGAATGATGGACAACACTCAGCCAAACGACAGATATTCAGCATAACAGCCAAACCATTGGTTATTTTAATTGATATCAACAATGGTATGAACGCATATCCAGAATCTGTTCAGCCAATCACAGCAGACAATCTCAGAGCACTGACCAATGAGAGGCCATCCAAAATGGCTAATGAGAGTATCATTTTCCGTGTCACACGTACTACGAGACTGGGCAAGATTGTCAAGATAGTGAAACAGGAGGAATCTCCAGATGTTCTCAGTTATCAAGAAATATCTGAATTTAACCAAAAAGAAATAAATGAAGGACTTATTGCTTACAAGCATGAAGAGATGTTCAGTAAATGGAGTGAGGAAGATAGTTTTATCTTTGATGTCCATCGAATGCCAGCACGAAATATCACAGACCAACTCTTCCTCATAACTGTCTCATATGAAAATATCGCTAGCGGTGGCAAAAGTCCTCTGCTTACGAACACAGGGGTTAAAGTCAGTGAAGGAGATGTTGTGACAATAACTAACGAAAACTTGGATGCATCTAATCTCTATTCAAGAATTGAAGGGGAGCTTGAAAATTACATCGTCGAGTACAACCTCACAAAGTTGCCAATGCATGGTGTACTAGTTCTCCATGGGAACAATATTACTGAACGATATGTCACTTTCCAACAGGAAGACTTGAATAAAGGAGCTGTGAGGTACATTCATGATCATTCGGATACAATGCAGGATTCATTTGGTTTCAATGTATTGCTTCGTAATACTTTGGCCACACCCCAGGATGGAGCACAGAATGACGGCGAGGTCTCAGACTACATCGAAAATAGTCATGTGAATTTACATGACAATTTCAACATTTCGGTTACTCCGGTGAATGACCAGCCATTCAAACTGCTGACATTAGCACCTTCCATGGACATTGTTCAAGGATTTGATAAAATATTCAAACCTGAAAATCTTGAGACTCACGACCCAGACACACCACCTGAAGGTATATATTATAAAATTTTGGATGGGCCATCAAACGGAAAAGTTGCACTTACATCGGACCACAGTGTAGCCATTCAAGAGTTCACACAGAAACACATTAATGATGGAGTGCTGATATTCATACACAATGGCGGCAAAGAGCAGGGTGCATTCTATTTCCGAGTCTCAGATGGTGTCCATAAAGATGTATTCAAAATGTTCAACTTCAATGTTATCCCGCTGTCTTTAACCCTCATCAACAACACAGGTGTTCAGCTGCTGCAGGGCGACTCATCTGCACCAATCATGAGAGAGAATCTTGGCTCAACAACCAATGGTAACCGAGAAGACATCATGTACAACATCACCAAACCACCAAGTTCTGGTATGTTGCTGATCAATGAACAACCACAAACTACTTTCTCTCAGATTGATGTTGACAATGATATGCTTGCCTACTTACAGACAGACAGATCTGCCTCAGAGGATGATTTCCAGTTCGTCATCTTCAACTCCGAAAATGTCATCCCAGCAAATACATTCACAATGAAAGTCCAGGCAATTATCAAGAAGAAACACATCACTCTTCGATCAGGAAATTCCAACCCAATAACTATCAATGAACTTGACGCTACTGAGCTTGCCAATAGAAGTCTGAGTAACCCAGTGTTTGAGATCATTCAGTTCCCACAGTACTGCCAACTTTTGAATACCACCACTTCACAGCCAATATCTCAGTTCTCTCACCAGGATATCATCAATAAACAAGTCTTGATCTCTGCTGATATCCTTGAAATGGACAACCAAACTCGCCACATGTCAGATTCCATCATTCTATCGCTGAAGGCGAAGAATGTGCAGCCAGCCCAGGTCGAAATCCCAATTAACATCAAAGCAATGAAGCAAAAGAGAATATCGGCTACGGATGAGACTGCGACTACAGAATTGGCAGAGATATCCAATCTCCTTGTCTTTTCTGGTGCTCAACCAGATGTGGAGGACTCTGAGGAAGATACAAATAAGGTGAAAGACTGGCTAGGTGATGTATCAAAGGAGTCACAAGATTCGGAGGTATACGAGGCAGAAACATCGACCAGCAACATTAGCAATGCCATAGGAGGAGAACCTGGGTCAAGTCTTGTTGATCCAACAGCTGTGTCTGGTAGTCAGTTAGCTGTTATCATACCTATCATAGTTGTTATCATCTTAGCTACTGTGGTTGTTATCGTAGTCATTTGGCGAATGAGACGTAGAGATTCCAAACCAGCTAACATTGATTCACCATATCCCGAACCAGACGAAGCTCCCCTTCCTGTTGTCCATCCACAGAGACCAGGAATACAAGGTTCTCCTGGACACAGACCTGCCAGTACTGCGACATTTGGAGTGCCACCACAGAATAATCCGATGCCACCGACATCTCCTGGACCAAGTCCCGGAGTGGCAGAACGCAGTCCTCTGGCACCTCAAGTGACCGTGACACCTCTTGGACAACCAGCAGGAATGGAAGACCCAAGATATTCTTCAAATTATCAGAATATGGCTGGAGTTCCTGGACCATCTGGTCAGTCTGTTGTCAGCCTTGCATCTAGTGGGAGTGGTGTTATGGTGTACAACATGCAGGCCGATCCAGAGATGGCAGAACACTGCAGAACCTCTAACCCAACCTTGCAGAAGAATCAATATTGGGTCTAGATCTAGCACCCCAACCCCAGCAACTCACCGGACCCTAGGAAGTGACAGTTTTCCATCCCTAAACTCTCATAGAGATTTGTGTATTCAACCCAAGTACAGCATCTGTTAGGGCATAGTACATGTGACCAAAATAAAACAGTTGAAAATTTTGAAATCTTAATTCTTACAGTACATGGAAGCACCTAGTTCATAGCACAGTGTAACGTCATAGCTAGCTTTAATAAAGATTATTCAAATATAAAAGAGCATACCTTGTAAAATGTAATTTTAGGAGATTGTCGGTACTAGAATTATTGCAATGTGACAGCAGTGTATTTGGAATATTACATTTTTTGTGAAGTATAATTTTTTAACGTGGATTTTGTAGTGAACTATTAGTATTAGTGGGGATAGGGTCTTCCATGAGACTAAATCATTTTTTTAGCAAAAAATGAAAATTGGGAAATTTTTGGAGTAAACTTTTAAGAAATTATGAACCCCAACTCATACATTGGTGCTACATAAAAAGTTTTCTTACTTGTCCACAAGGCATTTCATGTTTGTACTTTCATTAGAAAGAAGGAGAACCTCCAAATTTAGCTGAATTTTACGATTGCAATACATTTATGCAAGAATATATTCATCAACAAGTCATTCATAACATACTCTTAAGGTTAAGCTCAAGTACTTAATTATTAAGATTGTATATCATTCATAAATGTTATATTTTGACCCAAAATCTTGCTGTCCAAAGCACACATACTTCAGTGTGATATATTTCTCCTAAAAATGTAGTTGCTTTATTACGATGCATGAGCTGCCGCCGTCCATCTACAACAGCTTGTGAAGTTGTGAATGAGAACTACTGTAGTCGCATGTTTTTCGACACTGGATTTATTTCAGCTGAATGCACACAAATGTTTTTTCTGTGGAAATAATTCCGTTTAACATACTTTAGGATTTAAAATTGTCATATTTCTATATTCAGCTGTTTTGAAAGGTGTTGCCAACAGTTGCATCGAATATACTGGGCTGACCGGAAGAGTTATTTACAAGTAGTGTCTACTGCCTGCCAAATTAAAGTGCGCCTGACACATCCAAAATCACCATTCCATCAAATTTTTCATGCGCCTAAATAATTATGACTACAGTAATAGTTTTTTCACTAATCACACTTGGAAACGAATCTGGGAAAACTGTCTTTTAAAATTGATAATTGAACTGATAATCCTTTTCTTAATTTGAGAGAGAAATAGTCAACAAATTATAAATTTATAAATTAAATTATGATATGCAAAAGTTTAAAGTCACAAGGCCATTTAGAATGTATTAGTAGTTCTCAGCTGGGTCGTCGTTTAACTTACTTTGCTTACTAATAATGTAAGCAGAATTTAAATCCAGTGACTGCAGAAATTATTTTTTCATACCCAAAATAGTGAAATTAAACCCCAGTGAATTAACTGCAAAAATGACTAGATAGGTTAGCACAATGAAGACAAATAGCACCAATATAAAAGAGAAATTCTGTGTTGCTTTGAAAACAGCATCATACATTTGTTAATTATAGATGTTTCACTTCCTCAGACATGCTTTGAACAATTTTGTAAGATGAAATTTTTGCACCAAATTTTTAGCAAATTTGAATGGTACAATATTATGAGAATATTTGTACATTAATTTCATGTGAAGAAGTCAGACTCATTTAGAGGCAGCTTGCATCAGACTCCTGCATTTTATTGAACTGTAAAGTGACTTTTTCACTGAGGCTATTTTTGTGCAAACTTAGTCAAATAACATTGACTGACTTTCTTTGAATGAATACCAAGTACCCCAGTGTTGTCCTCCCCCCCCCCCCCCTTGCCTCATTCATATCATACTGCCAGGTTTGGTTTTAAGCTCTGCCCTCGTAAATAAAGCACAAAATACCCGCTGCATCGAATGTTGCACTCAAATGCTGAGAAAGTACTTTTACACTTGTCAGTGGTGTCAGTGGTGTTGATAAAATATTGAGAGAAAAAATGTTGTCATAAAACAAAAATTTAAAAAAAAAGAAGGAAAATGTAACAATACAGTGATAATTTAAATTTTGCTCACTGTTAGAGTGATGCTAAGTTCACAGCATTCAGGTTTAAAAAAATGTTTTTGTATATGAAAAAAAGATAAACTCCAATTTTGTTTTGACAAAAAGGTAAACCAAAAGTCATCGCTTTGATTATATAGTCTCTAAATTAGTGATGTGATCTGAATGCAAAATTTCTAATCGTGCATGTGTGAACTTTTTTTAACGAAGCGACATACACAATTGCATTGTGTAGCGAATGAGACAACTTGTGGTTTTCAAAAAAAGTCTCACAAAAAATAGTAGAAACTGAAGATTTAGTGAACAATCATTGAAAAAAAAAAAGAACGAAAATAATTTCTTTTCGTTAATTTATGCTATGAGGGTATATCTTAGACCCAAGTCAACAAAGTTGAAACTATTTATGCCACAATATGTTGGTGTGAAGGAAGTGGAAGAAGAAGAATAAAAACAAAACGAGAAGATATTTTACATGCCTAGCTAAGATGTAATATAATTAAAAGGAAGAATAATAGAAGTTGATTGTTTAACATATATGTACTACTGTGATATAAGACTTATTTAACAACCTGGATATATAACTATTTATAACTGTTCACCATCATAGGGCTAAGTAGAGTAGAATTTCAAGACTTTTACCAAGCACTGCCAGTCGATGTCATTTTTCCTTATCTTTTTGGAAAAAACGCAGTAGTGTTTGGTATTTTTAGCATATATTGTCACTTTTTTTTTGTAACTTTTATTCACTTTGGCAGCTCTTTGGGAATTTCAAGAAATGTGACGTTTTCATGTGTATCCTTTGTTTCATATCTTATAAATATCTTTGTATTTCCTTGATTTCTATTCTCAGTATATTAACTCAAGTGTACCACTTTCAGTACCATACACATATCACATTCAGGACATGTGACGATCACGTGATGATCATGTGATCATTTGCATATTTGCATTCAAAACTTGATTGTACACATATCACGTTCAGAACAAGTGATGATCATGTGCATATCACATTCAAAGCATGTGATGATTATTTGCTTATCATATTTGGATCATGTGATGATCACATGGTGGTCATGTGATGGACTGTGTTAACCTAGCTGACAATGTAGAGGATTAGATAATGTAAGACCTCTGTGTGTCTTTATCATGTAAGCCATTGATTCACCATTCACACTGCCAAGTAACAACCTCACAGCATCAAATTATATATCTGTCTGTAGCAGAATCCAATATATTTTGTGTTTTCAATCATGTGTGTATTCATATAAAGTATTTCAATATTTATTGTATTCGCTTTCAAGTCAGTGTATTTCCAGTTTTGTTTTAGCATTGGACATCATCTAGATAGAAAAGAGTTCTCCTTCAGGGCAAATAAGCTGTAGATGCATGAATGACAGACTTAAACACAGTAGAGAATCTTAGTTGATTTTTTTAAAAGTGTTATCATATATCTTGGGACAATATTGTGACATGAACTTTGATGTTTGCATGTTTTTTTTAAACGTCAGCATAATAGTTTATTGCTACATTCTCAATCGATCTACAAGGGGCAAGTCAGACAGGTGATTATTTTGAAATGTGATAATACTTGGCTGGCAGAGTCATTAAGGTGACATGCTTGCCACAGTAGAATACATGTAATCCCCATTATAACACCTTGTTTTCATATTGCCTTCAGTGATTGGCTTAGAGCGTATCACATGGTATGGACTATTGACCCATAGTGACCTCAATTTGCATATAGGGATACTAGTCACATTTTATTTTCCCTAGGGCAATATTCATGGAGAACTGAAGTCTTTTTTATCGGGGTTATGAAAACACTTATTGCCTGACCTTATTTGGCCACTAGTAGACTTCATATTACCCATCATACTGTTATGTAGCAACTATTTCCTTCGGTTCTCAGCTTTGGGGAAACAGTTGTTACATAACAACTCTTAGGTAATATTCATCTACTAATGCCCTCATAGCCAGGCAATAAGTGTATAATAGTGCCCACATCTCTTTGAAACAGACTTCATCCAACAGCTTCTGACTTGCTCCATTAAGTGAACCATGGTTGTGTACTCGGCAGCAATATAACAAGTTTCTTGGGGGAAAAAATTGACTTCAACTAACATTCAATACATATATGTCTCCAACATATGAATGATAATGTGTGTTATTGTTAAATGAAATATTAATAAACCCTTCAACGTAAAGAACACAATATTTCCCCAACAAATTTGTCATGATCTGCCAAACCGTATTAGATCTGAGATTATCGTCACAAAAAATAACAGATGACAATTTTGTGATTTTTGGTACCTCTGTAGATTTGCACTGGAGGAGAGCAGCTGACTCAGTATAAGAATTTTGTATGTTTATTGTCATGTATGTTTCCAGTGTGTTGTATGTTGCAATAAATACTTAAAAGCGACACTATCGAACACCAGTTGTTTTTACAATCATGGAAATGCATGTTAAAGTTATTTTAAAACATTTCTGAGATAAAGACTTGACAGACTGTTAATGTCAGCATGTACTTTTCAACACCATTTAATTTGCATGTTGGGTATAATTTGCATATTAGCATCTGCCAATCACAACATGAGCCAATGAATGTTGATATTCTAATACAGCAAAGGAAGTAGAAGCACTCGTAAGATTCTACTTTGTACAAATTCTCTGGTTTACATGTATTGTATGATACTGTACACTAGTGTTAATGTGATTGTTTTTTCCCACAGAAGTTGTTCAAACTGGAAAAAATTCTGGGATAAAGACAAGATAGTTTGACAGCTTATCTTCAAATGAACATTAATTTGTGACATTTATAATACACTCTGTTATAATACTGAAAAAATGTATAAACTTTTTTTTTTGAAAAAGTGAACGCTACAGGTTCTTTGGAAGTGTTCTCTCAGAAATCGGATAACAAACCTCAGAAGGGAGTTTATTGAAGAGAAACGAGTATAAATCGTCCTACTTTCAACCGAGATCAATAATCAGTTAAACTCCTGCCTGATAATTAGTACGGGTTAATATTTTTATTTCTCCATTTCTCCAAATTTCAAGGTATATCATTTCTAAACCCTCAGTTATATCTTAACAGGACACATTACATTATGTTACTAAGTTATCATTTATTTCATTTATTGTAAAAAATCATATATTAATGTATATTTTATTATCAGTTGCATGTTATTTGTATGAATATTTTCATTTTTTTTTGTAACTTTTTGTGTTCAATATTTTTATACTAAAATTATTAAAACATGGTATCAGTACTATTTTATTATTAAATATTTTCTTTTGGTATTTTGTTTTGTGTATTTTTGTTATGTATTCCTGTGATAAATAGTTGTAGATTTAGAAATTTTGTTTTTATGGAACTACTTTCTGGTAGGTTGTTGTCTAGACTCCAGGAGGGATTCTTTTTCTTTGGGGAATGAGGGGGTGGTGGTGGGGGGGGGATTCGTGGGCCAGTTACAGCTAAAACAGGCATCATTCGCCAGAAAAAATATTTGTAACGTAATACATTTACGATCAAAGTTGGTCATTTTGCAAGTTTAGGTTGTTGTTTCACTTGATACAATGATAGATAACAACACTTTACTGCTGAAAACAGCATGATTGTCCAACTGTCTTCAGTCCATCACAATCCTGCTGTGTTCAGCAATAACAGTGCTCTTATCTGGCAAGTAAAACAACAACCTGAACTTGCCAAAATGATCAGCTTTGATCATTAAGTGTACCATTTCAATAGCTCACACAGAAGCCCAATGACTAGTACGTATGCGCGTCCAATATACTATGCAATGTTTTTTTTGTGGTTTTACCCAAGGATGCATTGTGGTGCAATGACTACACATGCACACTCTATATACTCTGTGCATTCTCCACTCAGGGGTGGGGGTGGGGGTGTGTGCTATCTACAATATCATCGTGAGGCAGTCAGTCACAAATGAATCTACCCTGCATGAGCTTATCCAAATTTAGATTGCTTGTGAAACTGCAGTAAGTTAAAACTACAAGAACACCCTTTTCCACAACAAGTGCACCTCTGGGGGCTTGCTCATGGAGTTTCACTATGTTTGAAATTATACCGAATGAATGAATGAATGAATGAATGAATGAATGAAACAAAAAAAACCTACACAACCTTAATACAAAAAGATAAAAAATATGACATGTAATTGTTACAAATGATATCTGACAACCAAGTACAAGCCGAATGCCTCTCCTGTTCTCTGTACTTCCAACACGCTGTGCCAAGTTATAACCCAATTCATTGATTTCCTTTCCCCGTTTATGATAAGTTCCACCTGTAAACGCTTGTCTGTCAGTGGTTGTACCAGTCTGGTATGAGAGAATGATCAAAACATGGTTATGAATATTAAGTTCAAAGTGTGATGTCACATTTCCAACATCGAATTTTTTTACAAGTAGTTTATCAAAAAGCCGATGATATGCTTTCATCTTAATTATCAAGAACATCTTGACGAACCTTTCGGATGAACCCTACCTTTACACTTAGGATGACAAAATCTTCTGGGTTTGCGTAAAGTTTATAAAACCCCTTCTCTGTATAGAAGTGAACATTGTAGCTAGTGAAATAGTAATTACATGAACATGTCTGATATTTATCGCTCCGTCGGTGGAAAGTCCTCTGATCTTTGTGTACTTGTCTAGCTTAGCTTAGCCTTAGGTAAGTAAAATAGGGCATGCGCAGTACATGTACAGATTCAAAGCTACATGTCTTCAGGCACGAATGATGGTGGCATGAAAGAGGAAAGATTGCCGCTGAGGGCGTATAATAAAATGATCAATACCATACTTTGAATAATTTCATTCAAAGTTTAACGTGTGATCTGTCAGATTTTCCAACTTAGAAATTTGTACAAGTTGTTTATTGAAAGGCTGATAATAGGCTTTCAACTTATCAAGAACATCTTGACGAACCTTTGGGTGAGTTCTACCTTTTTCTTTACCAAGACATATTATGTTGGGTTTGTGTATTAAACAATAAAACCCCTTTTCTTCCTTGAAGTAAAAATTGTCTCGGATGAAATATTGCTTTATATTTAGAAATGTTTCAATGCTTTGTAATTCGACACTGGGGTCCGTCTTGAACACATCACCATCCACTATGTGTATTTGTGAGGAAGGAAAAATTTTCAACCAATTCTGAAGGTGTTTTATATACACCCCTACACTGATAAGTGGATTATCAGTGACAAGTTTACCGTTTGGGTCTAGAACTGAGGATTCAAAAGTATCATTTATTTTGTAGCCCTCTTCCGAGAATAAATTATGTATGCCGCTTGTTTTACCAATTTTCATATGTTGCACATGGACATAATCAGACACAGCTCTAGTTACAGGATCACAAAAAACAAAGACAATTTTTGTTTGAGGTGAGACGTCTTTGTATACTTTTCGCGGAATGTCAGGTTTGTCAAAGTAGTTCGGTGTTTTCTCAATAACAAGTTGTCCTGCTGTTGATACAGGCATCTGCTGTGAATACCAATCTATACCCTTGAAGTAATTGATATCGAAATAATGTGCCTCTCTTTTAGCAATAGCTACCGACGGATGATAAGACAGAAAATTGCTTATGGCCCCAGTCCCACATTTTTTAGCTCCACCAATGATTACATCCGGAAGACATGTTCTCACTGCAAGTTCTGATTTATCTAGGCTAACCTTACAACCGATGGTGTCGACAGTTTTTTTCTGACCAAGTAGTGTTTGCTCTGATTCGTGTCGTATAAGCTTACCCGCCATTATTAGGACCGATTTATTCTCACCAAGTTGTGGTGTTTGCTGAGATTCGTGTCGGCTAAGCTTACTATCCATGGTTAGGGCCTTTGTATTCGGCACAATTTGCTGCGACTCGAATTGGCTAACTTGACCATTTGTTATTAGGACGGTGCTGTTCTTACCAAACTCTTCCTGTACTCCACCTCGACTAGTATTAAGCTCACTGGTCTTGCGCTGATAAATTGTGTCTTTTTCTGCTTCAGTCTTGTATAATGGTAGCAGACGGCTACTTCTTGATTCATACGTATACATATAAACACCGTGGCAAAGAATACAAACACAGATGATGATAACTACAATACATCCTTTCATGAATTTCTTCGTAGTAGTTGCAGTATATAATTTATGTACATCTCCACATCTCCTGTACAAAAAGAGAAGGTAGACAAATATGTCAATATATCAACTCAATAAACTGTTATTTCGATAAATTATTGATATATTTTTGTAATTGTGTTTAATTTATCAAGCGTTTTGACATAGCTACAGCTTTTACTGTCCAAAGTAAAGTGTGTGCTTATCTTTATAGAGTACTTGAAAGTTCTCAAGTTCTGAAATAGTATGCCTCATCACTGTGTATTGGTTGTACAGACTATAATATATCGAGACAAGATTAGCATACAAAAATTAATAGCATACAACATGTCCGGCATCTATCAAATACAGTAACCCCGAGAGTTTCTTCGATATAGACTACTTCGCATGACGTTTGTAATTTGTAATTTTGACTTTTTTTTCGGAATAAAATCAAAATATCAAATCTTAGCTGTTCCCACGCCTCTACTACGAATTATCCTCAGACAATCCGCTTAAGGTCCCCCTTACGATTAAAAACAAGCAGTTAATCTAGATGACGTAACAGATTGCTTCTCTAATTATTCACCCACCCACCCACCCACTCACTCACACACACACACACACACATACCCACCCATCCACCACCGCCCACCCACCCACCCACACACACACCCACCCACCCACCCACCCAACCACCCACACCGCATCCACACCCCCCCCCACACACACACACTTTTAATTAAAAATGCATTTTACCTCAAAGTATATTTAAGCCAAAACAGCTGTAGCTACCATTCTGTATGGAGTAGTGATAGTGTTTCCTATCAACGAAATCCCAACAAAAATCCCAGAGAAAAAAAGCTAATATTGACCTGTAAAACGTCAATGATTTTTCCATGTATTCTGCTTTAACACCTGATTCCTCTATAATTTAGCATAACTGTAATTAAACCTAGAAGTTGCCAAATTGATAATTTTGAACCAGGACTTACAACTGCAACTTTTTAACCAGGACCTACAGCTGCAACGTTTGGCAACATGCACAGGGACTTGAAAGCAGACACATACTCCTAACACTGATCCATTGGACCCTTTTCAGTACATGTATGTAGTCACCTCTCCGCTTCCAAACTCCAAAAGTTCAGATCCATACATAAGGATGCGAAGAGCTATGGAATAGTAGAAATGTTGAAGAAAAGGTAGCAACTGAAAACCTGCCTTTAAAGTAGGTAATGGAAATAGAGAAACCGTCTTTCAAGCATGCAGGTGAAAACCAGGGGGTTTGACTACAGATTACCCAACTATAGATAACACACTATCAAAATATTTTTACAGTACAAGTAAAATCATGATTTGTCTCAGTATCTCAGTCATTGGATGTACCTGCATTTATTATTTGTGATATATCATTATATTAGTCAATATGGAATGTTCCACTTACCTACTGAGCGCTGTCATGATGGATCTGTATTTCTGCAAATTCGATTTCACACATTAATCATGCATGCAAAATACAAAACAAGCTGCTACCAGTCTTAACTATAAGCTTATATGGGTTCTGTGAGTGTGCACTACTATACTATACTGACGTCATTAAAAGTGATGTTCGTTCGTTCGTTACAGTGTATTTCATTTATGCAAATAACAGTAACTTATATACCATGTCTAATGGAGCAAGGTATCTTTAATACATTTAACAAATGCATACATTGGCCAAATTAAGTCAAACATAATGAGCCCGATAATATTACATCACACAAACTAAACTCTAAAATTTAGAACCAATCACTCAAGCCATAGAAAGCCCATGAATATAAACACACTATATGTAAAGGGTCTGCACATAAATTTGTAACCTGTCAATAGAAGTTCAGGTGGGGTATAATATTAGACAAACTTTCGTCTTCAGTTTAGTCCAAATGATATTGTGCTGCTGATTACTTTAAAATAAATGCTTTACAAAACCATACATCTTTACTACGCGAGATAAATTCTTTAATTTCTCACACAGTAGCTCCATCTACACGTAGGTCGTCCTATCTGAGGCAGTCCCAAGTCCTACCTGAGATAGGATAGATTTGTGTCTACACGTAGGAAGGTTACAGCGGAGATGTCGCACCTTCCATCCTGACAGTACATAGGACGGGTTTCAGGAAACCTCTCAAAGGTGTCCTAAGTTAGGACGGTTTCAGGACAGGTTCAGGACGCGTTTGCGTCTACACGGGCTTCAAACTATCCTGAATCCTACCTCAGGTAGGATTTTTAGTGCCGTGTAGACGGGGCTAGTGGTTTCCTTTATAATGTACATTCAGATATGTCTAAACCAATGCATTTTAAAGTCGATTCAGGTAAAATATTAAGTTCGGGTATTTAAGGAGGCTTGCCTCTCCAGTATCTGGTTTAGAAGTGTTCTAACAGTTTGGTTAGTTTTGTTGTGAACAAATTTTTGTAGCCCTGGCAAAAGTCGTAGTTGTATAACCCAAATATGTAATAATCAACCCAATATGTAATACCATCTTAACCCAATATGTAATACAAACCCAATATGTAATAACACTTAACCCAATGTGTAATAATCAACCCAATATGTAATTATATATAACACCATCTTAACCCAATATGTAATACAAACCCAATATGTAATAACACTTAACCCAATGTGTAATAAGATTTGGTCTGAGATAGTAAAAGTAAACAAGAATATATGCCATTTGTATGTAGGGGGATAACTGTAGGGTTGCCATAAATAAATAAATAAAGAACGGTTCCTTTCCAGTTTCTTAAGAATTACACCCTGGATATTTATCCAGTGATTTTGTATCCAAATATTCCTGTGTTACGTAAGTGCACATAAATTATGGAGCATATCTGGTCAAGAAATTATCGATGGTTTAAGATGTTGGAAATAATCACACGTGTGAAATATATGCATGCAGAGTCTCATCCATGTGAAAAGTTTGGAATATAGATATAAATTCTCGTCTACCTTGGAATGTTTAATATTATAGTAACCACATAATATATCACAGGTTATACGAGCTCCAATGTTATCACTCCGTCGATGGA
Organism: Glandiceps talaboti; assembly: GCF_964340395.1. Taxonomy (NCBI): domain Eukaryota; kingdom Metazoa; phylum Hemichordata; class Enteropneusta; family Spengelidae; genus Glandiceps; species Glandiceps talaboti. Next base: position 12,274,399 of record NC_135560.1, on the reverse strand, counting down.
AAGTCCTCCCTTTCGAATAGTACTTGTTTAGTCTTAGGGCAGTACGCATACAGATTCAAGGGTTTCCATATGGATAAAAGGTGGAAAGGGGAAAGATTACCGCTGAGGGCGTATAATAAAAAGATAAATGTCAAATTTTGAATACGTTCAGTGAAAGTTTAAGGTATGATCTGTCAGATTTTCCAACTTAGAAATTTGTACAAGTTGTCTATTGAAGGGTTGATAATAGGCTTTCAACTTATCAAGAACATCTTGACGAACCTTCGGGTGAGTTCTACCTTTGTCTTCACCAAGACACAGTTTTTGGGGTTTCCACAAACAATAAAACCCTTGTTTCTTGTCAAAGTAAAAGTTGTCCTTGGTGAAATATCGCTTTATATTTAGAAATGTTTCAATGCTTTGTAATTCGACACTGGGATCCGTCTTGAACACATCACCATCCAATATGTGTATTTGTGAGGAAGGGAAGACTTTCAACCAATTCTGAAGGTGTTTTATATACACCCCTACACTGATAAGTGGATTATCAGTGACAAGTTTACCATTTGGGTCTAGAACTGAGGATTCAAAAGTATCATTTATTCTGTAGCCCTCTTCCGAGAATAAATTATGTATGTCGTTTTTTCCAACGATTGGGAAGAGTTTCATGTGTTGCACATGGACATAATCAGACACAGCTCTAGTTACAGGGTCACAAAAAACAAAGACAATTTTTGTTTGAGGTGAGACGTCTTTGTATACTTTTCGCGGAATGTCAGGTTTGTCAAAGTAGTTGGGTGTTTTCTCAATAACAAGTTGTCCTGCTGTTGATACAGGCATCTGCTGAACGTACCAATGTATACTCCGGGAGTAATTGATATCGAAATAATGAACCTCTCCAGTTGTCATAGCTACCGACGGGTGACAAGATAAAAATGTCTTCAAGGCTCCAGTACCACATTTTTTAACTCCAGCGATGATTACATCCGGAAGATGCTTTCTTATCGGAGTATTCAACCTTTCTTCATGCTGATTTTGTGATTTATCTTGGCTTAGCGTATTATTCCTGATCTTATATTTAATTTTCTGAATATTAAATTCTACTCCAAGCTCCTGTTGTGATTCCTGTCGGCTTAGGTTACCGTCGGTGGTTACGGCAGTCGTCAGCTGTTGAAAATTAATATCTTGTCCCCCAATCTTGTATGGTAATTGATGATGGCTTTTAGGTTTAATTTTTACATGGTGAAGATTACGAGCAAGGAAGTAAAGAGAGATGATGAGAAATGTAATAGACACTTTTATGACTTTCTCCGAAGTCATTTTGCTTCGTGAAATCCAAAGCAATAGGTAAGTATTTATAATGTGTTCGAATAATGACTGCTGCTGTACCACTATATATTAGACCTCTTTCATAAACTTGGGTCTCCGGGTCTGAAATGATACATCCATCGCTGTAAAAAAAATATTCTTGTATATCCCTGTTCAAGAGACGTTTTGAAGAAATGGTTAACAACTATGCTGTCGGGCGTAAACAAGGACACGTGTCTCAGAATCAGTGGTATTAAAGGAGGCTATCCAACCAATGTCGCCACATTGATAATTTCAACATGGTGGTATTTCCCACTAGTAGACAAAGTGAATTTGTGTGAAAGCACTGCATTAACTGCATTAATTAAATCCTGTGTTTTGAAATTTCCAGAATTGAACACCAGAACTCACACAGACTAGATTGGCACAATGCGTATACCGACGTTGTCTGGATCACTGAGGTCAGCATCCCTCTGCACCACACTGTTTCCCCCTTCATCATAGTCGTTTCACACCAGTTTCGCCTCAGTCAAAATGACAGACTTGCTCAGTTTGTTTGCCATTTTCAACAAAGTTCGTGTTGAACAATTTTAAGCTCACTTTGTAAATTCTGGTACCCTTACATACCTGCAAAAAGTGTACACTCATTTGAACCGAAACCAAATCCTCTCCTCACACCACAACTAACAATTGACCATGTGATTCACTGCATGTCAGCAGCAATTTGACTGATATATTCTGATATTATATGCTACAATGGTTGTGGCAATGGTTGGATGTGGGATTGGTGGAAGTTAGGCAATGCGTGAAGACGTGAACTTGAATGCACAGCAATCAAAAGTCCCTCGCGGTTATCGCCCGTATGGGTAAGTAATGTAAGACCACCTGCCAGTCTGTCTGTCTGTGAATACGATATTTCAACCATTTCCTACGGGTTTGGCAAGAACTGATTACACATTGGTAATCTACCTTTACATATAGCGACATTATTTGCACAAGTATGAATGATTGTTTTGTAGGTAGGCCTTATGTCATGACGCTTTTTACAAATTTTCTATCACTTGCCACATAATGCAAATCATAACAGATTTTGTACCTTTTTTTTTCATATAATATGCATGTGTCATATTTACACGATACAGATATTTCTTCATTGGGCATCATCTTTGCATTGCTTGTTTGGAATTACAAAATATATTCGTGAATATATCGATTATATATAGATGTATAACATATATATGTACCGTTACTATGATACGCATATTACGTGACTAAATTTGGTGAATAAATTAGTGATGCTATATGCCGCACCCACCCTACTAAATTTCGCCTTGACATAACCTCATAGTGATCCTGCTACGGCCTCGTCTCATATGATACATTAGACTGTCAACAGTCGTTTTGCCTTTCTTGTAATCTATCTTTAATACTGTTTTTTTTGCTGCTGAAATTACATGTAATAGAATCAAAACATGGTGAACGTTGGACGTTCGATGACGACGTCAGATTATATTTATATAATGTGTGCGAATCCTCGGTGAGTAGTAGCCCACGTTCTGTGTCATGTCTAGAACAGAGAATGTACACACCGTGTACAAGCTGATTATTATATCTCATGTAATGGGTTATATATTTGTACATACATATTTATTACTAATTAAATTAGTAATAAATAAATAAATATTTCAAAATTTAGGAATACTACAAAATATGATCCGCGTCTGAATACAGACTAATGATCTATCTCTAGCACTACCAATCAATTTTGGGTGGCAGATGACGACGAATATAATCATCACTAGAGTATTAATTGATGTGGGATTTTATCATAATCTTTATTCTGTTTTATGTATATTTATGACGTGAATTACCATTTTTTTCTGAAATCATGATTATACATAACCTCCATTTATTATCATTATGTTTTTATTATGATCTATTATCATTAGTGTTATCTTAGACTAACAAAGGCTGATATTTCATGACCAAATCATCATACTTATATTGATTCACGAGCCACTATATTTGTTGGGGCGGGGATATGTAACGGTTCATATGAAAGTTAGTTATTGCTTTACTAATCATGGATAAGTTTGAAAAAAAAGTATGATTGATGATAGAGTATTCGTAATATTACAGTTATCAGATTATCTGATATTTTCTACGAATGTATTTTCATATATGAAAATGCATTTCGCAAGTACTCGGTAAATCACAGGGGACCCAGGAACCGTGTGACAAACAAAACAAAACAAAACGAACAAACAAAACAAAACGAACAAACAAACAAACAAACAAACAAATAAATAAATAAATAAATAAATAAATAAATAAATAAATAAATAAATAAATAAACTATCAAATAAATGACAAATGAACAAGCAAACGAACGACAAGTATAGGGATAAATAAAATAATTAAATAAACCAGCAAATAAACAGATACTCGTGGGGGTATACTAGATATGTTTTTTGTACCCATCGCTATTAAAAAGTATAGGGACAAATAAAATAATGAAATAAACCAGCAAATAAACAGATACTCGTGGGGGTATACAAGATATGTTTTTTTGTACCCATCGCTATAAAAAAGTATAGGGACAAATAAAATAATTAAATAAATCAGCAAATAAACAGATACTCGTGGGGGTATACTAGATATGTTTTTGTACCCATCATGTTGTTTTTTTTTATAGTGGTGGGTACAAAAAACATTTACTACGCTGCACTCACCTCTGCACTCACGTGAGTGTAGCGCCAGCAGCGGCAGAAAGGAGGCAGGGGACCAGTGAACATTTTACAGTTACGTCACTTGACTTGCCTTTGAGGATCTTATACAGTGCTCGCTTTATTGTAAAAGGTCCATTTTTATCGTTACAAAACACATTTTTTGCCCCCAGTGATAGTGCATAACTTTATTTGGCACATTTTCTTCATGCAGGTATGTTTTTGTTGAGCAAATGTGCATTTTGTTCGAATTTGAAAGATGACCCTTGTAAATATTTCTACGTAGTGTATAGAGATTGATGCATTTGTAGCAGCAAGATTCGTATGACATTCTAAGAAAACGGCAATCTAAGCAATAATACATGTCCCTGCTAGCCGCTTTCAGCACATCATATTTTAATCAGATTGGGCTTTCTCTCGAGAACCGATTTGTCAAAGTGACTCCAATTCCCGGCCCTCTCCCTTTATATGCTCCCTTGTGACATTTTTTCGCCAGAAACTGGAAACTAGGGAGTTGAAGAAAAAGAATTATTTATATTGGTAATACGTAGATATAAATATTACCAGTATGGAACTTGGATAAAACACGCTCGTACCTCTCTAGTCTATAGGTTACCCAGACTCTGGGAGTTGAGGACTTCACCTCATGCCTATTTATCTGACAGTGCACACGTATTCGACTCACACACAGGGACAGAGCAATGATGAACACAAAACGATGCGGCACATTCACTTCTGGGTACACGGGTGGGCTGATGTTCTATTCAAGGATGGTCATGATACAAAATAACACACTTGAATCAATGTATTTTTAAATCATACAGATCGATTCAAGTGCCTGTGGTTTTTTTACTATTACGTCAACCATCTGACCGGGTCATCGGGTACGTGCTACGTATGTCGACAGTTGTGGTAGTGATTACATGAGCGGATCGACAGTGCAGTACTACTATGCAAAGGATAATCGTGCGGTTAGGACAGGTAAGCAAGCTTTGGACTTTTAATGGTTTTGTTGTTTTCAGCGAAATTTATATATGATATTATTATAACAGGTTGATGCTTAGTCCTGCTTACATGACGGTGCACGAGTCTGTATTACTGACTTGACTCTAAACACCGGGAGGGACAATTGTCAGAATCGAGTCCCGAATTCCTCCGTATGCAAGCAGGACTAGTTGATGCTAGACTACAGATTTCAGTTAATCGTGTATTTTAGTAGTCAAGCTGCAACATACAGTTTCAGATCTCTTTGGGTCCAGTCTTTAGTATTGTAAAATGGCAGTGTTGTTACAGATGGCGTCATTGTTAACTAACTGGACTGAGCTGGGGTGGGATGGAGTTTCGGGTGTGGGTGTTTTGGCATTGAAATTAGGTTCTCAAACTGAGCTGATGGAAAAAAACATACTTCCCCACCAGTGACCCGTGGTAAAGACCACATTTTACAGAATGACACCCCCCCCCCAATACACACATTATTTGTCATTGTAATAGCACTGCACTCTTTCTTTAGTTTTGTCTCCCTACACGATATGAATATTGTTATGTAAGAGCATGGATTTATACTTTAATTACATTTTTGTTTTCTTTGTACCGTTGTTTATCCAATATGGCCCCTACACTGATTATGCTGAAAAGTTGCACCAGAAGTAGTGGAGGGTGACTTTTTATGTCAATGCTGTATCATAGGACCTAGCATAGATACCTGTTTTGACAGGTATAAGGGTAGTAAAATCCACCAAACAGTCGTTTGCAGTGTTGATCTGCATCACTCTGTCTATTGAATTTGTACACCTGGAAATGTAGCATTAGTTTAGCATTTAAACCCAGAACGAAATAAGTTATAGTTGAGAATGAGGTGGACCTCGTCCATGGTAGCTAGGTTGCAGTAATATTGGTATGACCTTTGTGGCCCCATGAGGATGTACTATGCCCATCACCCCCCCCCCCCCCCCCCCAAAAAAAAAAAAAAAAAAAAAAAAAAAGAAAACATGAAGTAGCCTTAATTAGGGTAGGTTAGTCCATTTTTCTCTGGCTTAACAATATACAATAAGTAACACTGAAGTAAAGCACTTTCTCTGTGTACTACACTCGTTTATAGCATTCATATCAAGTCTAAAAGTGTACTGTTTCAATTGGTTTAATTACAAGCCCAACATGTGGCCTTTATAATGTAGTCAGTTAGCAATGTACATTTGATATGGATGCTCTAAAGGATTGTGGTACACACAGACAATAAAATGCTTTACTTTGGTGTTGTGGGTTGTGCTTTTGTTGTATAAAACTTGACTCTGACCCTTGTCCCCATTTATCATAGTGTATACAACTGGTACAGCAGTAGTTTCTACTCTGATGTTTTTGTCCAAGTACACAGTTTAACATGGTCAGTTTCCCAGGGGTATAAATCAGAATCATATACTATTTAACATTGAGAATAACTTTCTTATTATTTTTTTTCAGTCTTTGAGGAGTGATATTACAACAAATTCAAACTACCTGAAGAGAAACATGTCAAGTCGTACAGTAAGAGTTCACAAATATATGGAATTGACGTCTCTCCCTGACCAACAAAAAGGTACAGAACTACAATTTCTTCATCATTATAAAAAAACCAACTATAATTACCACCATGATTTTCAAATTAAATATGCAGCAGTTTTTTTTCCACTGAGAATAGAACAAGGGAACAACCACAGGCACTTGAAGTAATCTGTACATTGTTTTTTTTTTACTATACACTTAAAAAGAAAAAAAATTATACAGATTGATTCAAGTGCCTGTGGGAACATCCTATTAGGTATTGTTATTTAACATTCATTTACATTTTAGTGATAGCATGGGGGTTGTGGTTTACATTATTGGACAAACTCTGTTATTACTATGTCAACATTATTTCTAGTCTATCAGCTAGCCCTCGGATGTTCTTCTGATAAAATACGACACACAGCCGAACAACGCTATCGAGGATGGAACATCCGAGGTCTAGCGAATGTCATCAGGATACAAATAACTGCCAATCAGAGAACCGTATTAGCGACAAGCACAAACAGAGGACAATAACTAAATTTTCATGCATATTCATCTTAAGGAGGGGCTTGTAAAAATAACCACCCATGCGTTAACTAAAATGTGTGAATGACAACGTCTACACACTCATCAAACACAATTACCATAAACTGATAAGACATAGTAATGACATAAATGTATTTGTCAACACCTGCATGCAGAGATTGAATATATTAAAGTATATATATGCATATATGGCCCAACCCACCGCTTATCGTAATCTCAATGGAATGTCCGGTCTGAAAATGACATTCGCTAGACTGTTCGGGCAAGCCCTCACATGCGAACTTCGTTCGCTTATAGTTATAGCATCGAAAGAAAGCCCGAACGTCTAGCAGCAAGACTACATTATTTCATGTTACTATCAGACACACAGGTGTGGTCAAAGAAATATGTATGTCTCATTAGGCCTAAAAATATTGTTTGGTTCCAGTCACCTGACCCCACCTAGTTTTTCACTACTGATCCTAAATTTTTTAAAAAGTATTTGAAGAAAAAAAGTTGAAAATTGAGAAACATTACGAGAAATAGTGGATGCGGAACTGATATCAACTTAAAAGGATAATATAAAAATGTTCTTCCAATCTGTAATGGCTGTACATCAGATGGGAAGAAACTAATAACACAGAGACTGTATGGAAAACAACAGAAAACATAACTACCTGAACTAGACACTCCAGCATGAATAAAAAATAAATAAATAAAAAATCTACCTACCCACCGATTCTAAAATTGAGCATAATCGGAACCACACAATTTTTTTTAGGAATGTAGGGGTTAATAAGTTGCAATGTCAAAGTATGCTACACCACAGAAAGTCATTATAAAAGAATTTAGGATTTGTAAAGCAAGGCGTCCTTCAACTTCAAGCCATTACAAAATGTTTGCTGATTGAATGTCAAAGTACAGATATTTGACCCATGCATCACAGTTTGATTTTTACTGAGGTCAGAGAACTTCATTTACAGAAAAAGGGAAGTATAGGTTGAAACAGGTACAGATTCACAATAGTTCTACAACAATATAATGTTGTTCGAGAACTCCAGTAAAGTGACAGATGAACCCAGGTAAATTTCACCTGCTACTCCCTCTATTTGACTATATGTATACATGTATTTGTCGCCCTTTGAAGTATGTTTTCTCTCCCTTTGGTCTAAAGTGGGGTCTGTTTTTTTTAACTGAAGAGTCTAACATGGGGTCCACTGTACATTATTTTTTTATTTTTACTTGGTCTAAAGTGTGGTCCATTGTCTACCAAATCATAACTGTGCCATTAATCTTCCCAAAATGTTGGGAAAATAAAATACAAGAGTGAAAACTACATTTTGTGACCCACCGTTTCCTTAAAGTATGGAACTACTACAAATCTATTTTGGTCTAAAATTTGATCTTCTAAAAAAACTATAATACTCTAAAAAGGGGATGTTGGTTTTTGGTCAGAATGGCTGTATAATGTAGTCTGGGGTTAACAGTATTGGCTGCACACCGCTACCAGAACTGGCCAATGGTATCACCCCCAGGAGTAGTACTAGTAATCTAAGACTGAGGGATTCATACACTGGGTTCCAAGTTATCATCTTTAAAGCACTCACAATATCAAGGACATTACTGGAAGGTGGTCTTGTGGTGATCGACCACTACTATCTTGTTTCCTTGGTGATAACTCATGTCAACATACTAATTACATATTGACAAACAGAAAGGTTAAAAATTAATTCATGTCAATGTGTCATCTTCACCAAGTCTGCAAAAATACAATCCAGTGATAGTAAAAGTATTCCACAGTATTTTGAAAAAAGGAAAGACATACATGAAACTAAAGTTACGTATGTTAATTTTCTTACCATCTATATGCTTATTTTCAGGGGAAAAGTCACCAACCAAACCACTTGTGATATTGCTTGGGTGGCTAGGAGCAACGACCAAAGCATTACAGAAATTCCATCCATTTTATACAAAAAGAAACTGTGACATTTTAACAATTCGACCACAGCCATCCCACTTTTTATGGCCACCTAAAGCTAGCAGTTTCAGCCTTGAACTGCTGAAGTATTTAGAGGAACACCATTTGAATCGACCACTCATTATCCATGGCTTTTCTATAGGTTGTTACATGTTTGCCATGTTGTTGGTGGAGCTGTCCAAAAAACCTGAGTATGCCCATTTACTGCAACAAGTTCAAGGTCAAGTTTATGATAGTGTTGTGGTCGGTGGTTTGAAACAGATGGCAGTAGGGGTGTCAAATTCAATCCACAGAAATGGAGCTGTGCGTGCCACAATCACTACCTCCCTGATGACATACTTCTCATTAACAAGTAAGGTCACTGTTGAAAACTACGACAAAGGAATAGAAGCTTTCAAGAATTCACCAGTGAGGGCTCCCTACCTGTTTTTTTATTGCCTGACAGACCCAATGTGTGACCCAGACTCATTGGACTCAGTGATGACATCACTGAAAGGTCATGGCTATGATGTCAATTACAAGTGTTGGCCAAAGTCTATTCATGCACAACATTTAAAGAACTATCCTGAGGAGTATGAAGAAATTTTGGAAAATTTTCTAGACAAGATTGGTATGGGTGTTGATAAAACCATATCAAAGTTGTAGTCTGCTCAGGTTGTACTTTTAGACTTGGGTTTGAATACTTGAAACAGAGCAATGCTCAGGTCCAACTTTAGGTTTGGGGTGGAATACTTAAAACAGAACACTGTTTGGGTCCCACTTTGGGCTTGTGTTGCAATACTTGAAACAGAGCACATGGACATGTAACATTGCTTGATTTATACAAGCGAATACTATTAAAGATACCAATAGTCTAGATATTACATGTGGCATGATCTAGGGAGATGTTGCCTGGAAATGATGCCGCCATCTCTCCTACCGCTACCTCTGCTGTTCATGTTTTTAGAAATGAAATCTTCGAGAATAATTTCTCATCAAAAAACATAATTCATATCTACTATAATGCTACTTAGAACTCAGGGGTAGGTGGGGTGGGATATTTATCTAAACAGATGAGGTGATGCCTTCTCTTTCCGGATTTAGAATGATAATGACATTTTAGTACAATAACTTAAAATGCATGTATCACATCTCTTCACCCTGTCTATCTCAATGAGAAATCGTGAACCAAAAGTTGTTCATGCAAATGAGTAAACTCCCAAGTGGTATTATATTTCATATATCCACCAATTCAGGCAAGATTACTAAGTATGTGTCCCAGCGCCGCCCCACGGACAGTCATAATATTTCAAAGAAAAGAGAGGCACCAGATCACAGAATCATAAAATGTATACGACAATATACTTTATTGTAGACAAACAACAAATTTTAGCAGTTACAAATTTACAAAATCACAAAATATATCGATTTTCATCTGTAATTGCACAGCTAGGAATGTCAGTGTTAAACAGTGATAAAAAAATCCACATTTAATTGCCATAGTAAAAAAAAAATTGCATCAGTGTATGCTCACATACATGTGACACTTTATAGATGTGATGTGAAAATATTTATCGAAAAAGTCAAAATATATTACCTTTATTTCCACAAAGAGTCACTGACTATCAGTAAAGAGAAGAAATATTTACAGAATCTAAACATTTTTTTTTTTTTTCATTTAAAGACTGACAGTGATCACCCCCTTTATGGTTTGAAAGATAGTAGCATGGCTCAAAGCTGTTCACCCCCAGGCTGTTGTAAAATTTCAATGGTATGAACCTATATGTATGTGATAGATAGAAGACTGTTCCACTTAAATATTAATAGAGGGGTGGAAATGGACAGAAGTTGTCCAATGATGTTATTAAAAATTATCAACAGTTGTATTTTAATTAATGTACAAATCTACATTCTACTGCAATATTTTTCATTTCATGCGAGATTTCTGTCATTATTTCGTCAGAATTTAAAAAACTTGGACATGAATTTAAACATGTGTTTTCTGCATGCATTTATTTGTATTATATTGTGAAATGTCTTTTTATTTAGTGTAACTATCTTTTATTACTGATATTGTATTGATGAAAATAGCCATTTTCTGTACCTCAGAAAGTTTTGAAGTTGATACTTATTCAATAATTAGCAAGATTGGGATATTCAGAAATTAGTTGTTATATTGGTATCATGGAGAAAACTCCATAATATCTCCAAAAAATAAATGTAAACTTGACACAATAATTGCATGTTGTTTTGATTAATCTGCTTGATGGTTGTTGGAAATGATGTGGTCATTGAGAGTTATATACACAAACGTCAGAAAGTCATTGCCTAGTATGCTAGGGGACCACGTCAAAGTTCAAAGTTGATGTGCTGTCGCTAGTTTTGCAGTGGATCTATAGATGGATGGACAATTCTTGTTTAGAGATAGGATAATGAGAGGTGAACATAAACACACTGGAAAGGAACTTAAAATAACATATCTAACCCTGTCTGTGGTGGGAGTTTCAAATTGCTTTCCTCCACTTTTACAGCAAAGTATCTTCTGTCAGTGGACGTTGCTATGGAATTCTATATAAAAGTATGGCGAAGGCAAACTATAAAGGGACTTATACAAATACTGACATCTTTCTCGCACAGATTAATACGACTACAAAAAAATCCACGAAATGTTCACAACTCTTTATACATATTTACAAGTTTTACAACTATAAAAAAACAAAAAACACGATTCTTTGGATTTTATACAAAAATAGCAAATTTTTACACTTCCTTATTCATTTTAAATTGATTTATCAGTTATGATCTATTAGTTACATATCAAAAGAGATGGAAAAGTTTCTAGAAAAGTTTGGCAGAGTTGAAGTAGAAAGATCTCAAAAGTGGAAGATAGTTTCCTTGTGTTAGAAAAATGGAAGATTTCAACATTTTCAGGCAGATAGACTGGATTTTAGAGAAAAAAACGTCTGGAAGATCTGTTCGTTACTTTATGTTATCAGAGTGAGATTTATGGCAAAATAAAAATATTTGATTTCCTAACGTAGGATACTTGTGAGAAAAGACAACATTTTGTCATGGAATGCAACTTTGATTTCATTTACGACATTTTGGGAATAGTTTTGAATTAACTTTGCATGGAAGCTGCGGATATTTCTTCAGCTCTCTTCTTGTCTCTTGCTAATTCTCTTTCTTCCTGTTCTTGTTTTGCTCTGTCTACGTTCTGTATAGTCGTTCCAAGAATACCCTCTATATCTTCAATAGCAGCCTGTGTATGGAAAGGTTAAAGGTCAGATTAGGAAAAACCATGGGATTCAAACATTGGAGCTAATTTGGACTCAGTAAATTTACTTCTTACATTTTATTTCAATTGCAAGAAAAAAACTGAAAAATATATTGCAAATATCCTAAAATCACAGGTCATACATATCAAACACAGAAAAATAGTATAGTTTATGAGTTGTTGTGAATGTACATCAAAACACAAATGACTAAGAAAATGAAATGTGGAAATCGAGCCCCTCGATTAAAACAGAATTTGACAGCATATACTAACTCGTTCTGAAGTTCAACTGCTTACCCGCGACTTACACATAAATTACAAATGCCATTTTACCCATGTGCAAATAACTGAGTCAACCTTTGCTATGAAAACAAATGGACTGAACCAAAAATCAATACTACTAGGGATGACACGACCTGTACTACACGATAAGCTCAACTTACCTTGAAGTTTGTTTGACCTTGCATGTTTGGCGCCGAGATTTCTTGATGGATGACCGAGAGATTTCTTGCAAATGTAGCCAGTGATCCCTGTAGTTCTTCACCTATCGTCAACATACCAATACCCTCACGTTTGAAACTGTCAATCAAAGTGAAGACTGTGCCTTGCTTCTCCTGAAACACACAACATACCAAACTGAGTATTAAGTTTACTGAAAAACAGTACAAAGTAGTTGGTTTAAAAATGATATTGGCATAACCAGAGTAAGGCATTTGGCATTCATTCTTTCACTTTAATACATGCACAATATGTCAGTGAATATTTCTAGTTCTCAAAATCTGCTGTTTATTGTGTGCAATGTACACTGGTATCCAGAGTTTCTGATGTCTTGTCTTGTAAACAATTTTTTTCTGTCAGCTACTCTTCAATTATGGTTAACAATTTCTTAGTGTTTCTCTACAGCAGCTCTCTTTTCAGTGTATCTTTCTCATTAGACATGCTTTTCTTTTCACTAACTTCATTCACAAAGTTTGCCATTTTCTTGTGATGTTTATACTCTACAAAATGCTTGCAATCTGCCTTTATAATAGTCACCTCAGATTCTACTTTTAACGTAATCTACATTCCTTTTAGGACCTGGATTTATTTATTCATGTCACTGATTACCTTGTTCTAACTAAAGTGATATGCATCAAATATATGGTTTACCTTGATATCAAAGCCTATACCATGTGCCCTGCACATTTGGAAGAACACACTGTAGTGAACAACAGCAAGATTGGTGTGCAGTAGCCTTGTACTCATCACAGCAAATCGATTTATGTTTGGTGGTGCCTGTCAAAGAAACAACAGTTTATATCATAAGCAAAAAACAATAACACAGTATATATGCACACAATCTTGCCACGACCATCAAGAGTAGTTGCTGGGCAACTGAAGCTTATAACGCATAACATATGAGAAAATATTGTGTCTCATCAAGTATTTTGACAATCTAACAAAATGGAAATCATAATTACATACATTGATATAATTATGGTCCCCATCATAAAAATGTTTTAAAATATCTGTCTAAAGCATCTTGACACATTGCATAAAGGTTCATTGTTGTAGTAGAAGAGATACCGCACTGGAATCTAGTTTTTGAAGTCACTACATAGCTTTCATTCGAATCTCTCAAGGTTCGTTGTTATCGAAAAAATAATCGGGACATGTTTTTTGACTTACTTCCGGCTCTTCAGGATCCCATCGACTCCTTCGTTTTGTCTTCTTTTCCTTTTTAGGTGGTGGTACTTCAAGAACACAATTCTTGGTGTCTAGTTTACCACCAGTCACATACAGCATAAGTTGAGTCATGGCCATACTGTCACCATATGATAAATTCAAATCTATTGCCCAAAGTTTCTGCTCCATCTGAAAAATTAACCAAATCAAAAATATGTTAATTAGAGGGAACTGGGTAAAGTGTTCCTGGAACTGTTATATATATATATATATACAGAATGTTTTTAAATTTAAGACAATGGTGGTAGTTTGTATTTGTGCAATATACTATGTATGTCTTTTCTAAAACAGAAAAGAAAATTTTGCATACAACATTCTGTGCGTCTGTCAATTGGTGCTTCATTTGCATATTTGGTGTAATTTCATTGGTTCCTGCTTTTGATTTTGGAGCTTCATTTGCATATCTGGTGTGATTTATTTTGTTTATGTTCTATCCTAATTCATTTCTTTAAAACTTGCAAAAATATGTGACGTAGCCAAGTTCACAACTTCTTTTCTCCAGAAACCTTGAAGTGTGATATCTGTGGTTTTACATCTCTATTTGAAATTGTCTGGAAATGGGAGGGCTTGACCGATGTGTGAGGGCGCCCTGTCTTGGCATACCTTACAGACTAGAAAACCAAGCACAATGCAAAAGATAACCTTTGGTAAACCTACCGTCCTAGCATCAATGAAAGTTACAAAGTCCGCAGTGAAATAGCCAACAACTCCCCTCTGATGACATGCCTTGCCTACTTTCTGACAAGCGTCACTTAATACAGCTGGTTCTACGGATGATTGTGGAACTGAAATACCCCAGGACATAAATGGAGTTTCAGCATGGATTTGGTCACCACATGAGATAACGTTGATCTTGCCGGTTGGTTCTATTAGCATATCTACTGATAATGCTGTAACACTTTCTGAGGGTGGACAGGCCTCGATAACACCACCTGGTGTAGACAAAGACAAATACATGTATCAAATACTCAAGTGAACAATATCAATTATTTACTCTTTATGGTTCATTTAAAAATTTTTTTTCATCTTCTTTGTTTTCTGCTTTATAGATTGTTTTTGTTTGAAGACGGTGTTATTGACCTAACACAAACACAATCTAAACTTCACAACAAAATTAACATCCATGTCAACTAAAACCGTACGTGTGCATGTACGTGTGTGTGTGTGTGTGTATGTACGTATGTATGTACGTTACTATGTATGTATGTATGTATGTATGTATGTATGTATGTATGTATGTATGTATGTACTTATGTATAGACTGCTTTCTATTACATGTTCTACAATCAATAGATGTACAAAGTATAGACAGCTCTTGATGTTGTTCTGAATGATGGAAGTTTTTTCCCCTCAAAATGTACAGTTAGTGTTTTACCTTGACTAAGGAAAGCTTCCAGGAATTTTTCCCATGTTGGGAAGACAGCTGTGTTGACAGGTATACTGTTCTTGGCTAGAACATCTGGGATCTCAGCATGAATCTTGATAAATGCTGCTTCCTAAATAAACAGAAAGACAACAAAAACTCAGAACAGATTCAAGAAGATTGTCTTGTTCATATATACAATGTATAGAGGAATGAATAAAAGAATGATATATGATTGTATGAAATTGGTTGTCTTGCCTTCCAGCTCCTAATGTGCTCATTTGCCTTACTCACTCACTCACTCACTCACTCACTCACTCACCTCACCTCACCCATCCACCAAACCCACCCACTATAAACTTACCTGTGCCCATTTCTTGCTCCATTTTTCTCCATACCTCTGTTCCTCTTTCTTTGCCCATGTGTAACATTTCAGATTAACTGATACATCACAGTATGCAATTCCCCTGCCATCAAATTCATCATCTAATTTAAATAACCATCTTTTGACGTCCAGATTCTCTGTCACTAACTGTGCTAAACATTCATGTAACTAGAAAATAAACACAAATTACACAGTTAGAAAGCTGTAAAATGTAGTTTGAGATTTTTTAATGAACTGTACCTGATATGCCCACCTCCATTCTTTCAATCAGACAAAGATCAATTTTCCAGTTTTGAATTTTTAACAAACTGTATTTGATATGCCCATGTTCATTTCTTCAATCAAAAATGGCAGTCTTTAACCAAATTTATTTTGTTTGCAAGCCTTAGTTTGATATTCTTTTCTTGACATCAAAATTGATGTGCTATGAACAAAATGTGCTGAAATGTTTAAAAAAAAAAAAAAAAAAATTAATCACACACCAAGTTCAGAGTTCTTCCCAGGGCATTACAGAATGGGTGTGGACCATCCTGTGACTTTTTCGAACATATTTACATAAACGCATGATTTCTTTGTCATGCAAATTTCAAATTGACTCTACCATTATTGTTTAGGGAGAACAAGGTTGAGTTGATAATCTGATTGGTGTATTACCTGTGGTAGACTGTATACATCATATTCACTAGGTGGAACTTCGACCTTTCCACTGGCAAACACTCTCTTGGAACCTGACTTGGTACTATAAAGTTGAGCAATGTCTGGTTCTGATGCTAACATTGGAACATCTACAGATACAAACAACAAAACATAGATTAATAACCTTCCTTATGTGTTAGTGAATTCTTTGACAACATCAATGTAAGTATCTTCTAAATACACCTCTGGTAAATCTCAATGTATGTGCATGAACCTCATAGAAATAACGTTTAAGAGCTGGAAGTTCAATACTGGACTTGTTGTTAACGTTACATATTCCTAGGTTATATTCCTATAGGTTTCATGCATATACAATGAGATTTGTAATATGTATATTGCCAAATGAAACCTCTGTATTGACTCATTCATCTGGCTATTTTGTTAATTAACTGTTCAAGTTTCACATGTCATGTCTGTAACATTGTCATTCATGGTGTTTACAATCACATTATATCAAGTCTCCGAGTTGGCTTACCATTGTAGTTTGACTGAGTGTAGCTTTTGCGACAAACTCGTCTCTATTTGCTACACAGGGGTGATCACATCTCCTATTTACTACTATGTTCGCTTGCAACAAGACTGTTTACTGCCAAATTGAAATGGCATACAGACCCTTAGTAATCTGAAGATCACTTGCAAGTATTCATATGATTTCCATTTACGACAAATTTTAAAATGGTCAAGTTTCTAAGTAGGTTGCAAAGAATGTGTTTCATTGACTTTTGAGGAAATGAAATGCATACCTAACTTCAAACTATATAGACATGCTTACTTGTTATATCTGTATCAATCAGAAAAGCCATACACATTGTAAAGTGCAAATTCTTTGTTGCACCTTCACGCCACAACTTACAGCGTGTCTATAGACAGACAGTCTTACCTAAGATATCAGCCAATGAAAGATCATCTTTATGCATAACTCCAGGTACAATGTATGCATCTCTTCCTTTGATTAAATTCTGTATCCTTTGTAAAGCCTTAGGACTGTATTTTAAAAGGGTTGATAGACACATTGAATGGCTCTGAAAAAGATGAAGAAAACAGATAAAGTGTAATGTAAATTCAAAGAGTGAATAGTTACATTCTCTTTTAGCCTGAAAGATCCAGCCTTAACTTCCACTTATATAATGTGCACTCTCTGTGGGGGTAGAGAGTGATTACATAAGTGGGCCTTTCAGACTAATTCTCTTTAGCATGAGTAATTTTCAGGCTTTAAAAGACATAGGGATTATAAACATAGGTATACATCAGCCTGTAAGATTCATGGAGTTCCTTGGACTCTCTACCTTTTGAAGGAACAGCAATGCATACCTATTCTCATAACTATCATACAGGTATTGACAGAATGTCCCTCTGTGGACTGGACTGCATAGTCAGACACAACAATTGCAATGATGTTAACGGTATGTAATTATAAAGTGCCTTTCACAGTGAGTGTCGTCATAGCTCTGTACAATTACTACACTGACACAGACCGATAACAGCACAAAACTTCCCAATATAACTTACTAAAGTACACCCCCCCCCCCCCCCATTAATAAAAACAACTACCTGTAAAGTGAATGTATCAAACTCACTCTTTGTATAACATGAGGGTTGGGGAGTATACAACTTACAATTTGTTAGTCTCTATAAACACATGGGATTAAAGCATTCTCCAAAAAATCCATCCATTTAGAAACAAATGGCAGTGGTGTCGAGGCTTGAACCAGGAACCTGCAGATTCTGCACCGACTACTGTAACAATTAAACCATGGCTACACTTACAAAGCTTAGTGTAACCATAACTACAGTACTTACTGGAAATCTATTGGAAGCCTCTGGGACTATAATTTTATATCTAGGTGTGACGTCTGTTTGGTCTTCAACATTACCACTGTTTACAGCTGATCTTAAACCCATCAATTTTGCATAGTACTGTAATGTTTCATCATTGACTTGAACAGGACAGATGTAAATTACTTCCACATTAGGATCTGTAAGAACACAAGCATACCATTTTCAACATAAATTACCAGTATGTCTAAGAATGTTCTCAACCATCTAGGTATGAAGTAAATAACGAAGTAATTAAAATCTATCCAACTGTACTTGCTGTTGTTTTGAATGACAACGGCAAGTACAGTAGGCAATTCCCCAATGATTCTCATCATCACATGACAATTGTACTCTCAGACTGTCAGGTGTCACTAACCATCTGTCATTAGATCATCAGTTGGTCTGAAGAAAGCGTCCAGGATGGGACATAAAACTGTTGCCATTCAAAACAACAGCAAGTCTAGTAGGATAGATTGTAATTACTGTGTTATAGATTACCAGTACTCATTTTCTTCTTCTTCATATTTCTATAAGAGATTAACCCTTACTATTTCTTCCACTCCCTGGATCCAGTGAGAAGCATCAAAACAATCCATACTGGTACTTAAATCTCATAGGATTGAATCTTTCATTTAACAATCTCTGTTCAGCCAGGTTCCCATTTCATACAGCAGGGTTGACTGACGTAAATTGGTGACTCAAGTCTTGCCCGAGTACAAATTTGGTCTTGCCTAATGGACTAATCAGAACAAATCTGAAGTAGCAAAAATTGACCAACAATGTTCAGATTATGATGAGTTGGACCTGGTGACCCTGCAACCATTCTACCATCAGCCATAGAGAACAATAGTATGTGACAGATTAGATTCTCACCTGAAATATCACATATTCTGGCCATTTGTAAATTCTGTCTTATGTTCATATCTTTGATGGCATCCCTTATTTTCTGTGAGTAGCCCAGTGACGGAATGTGAATTAAAACTCTTCTAGATTTCTGAAGACGCTCCCAGTTTAATTTGAGTTTCTGTTGAATACAAAAAATGTATTATTTGAGTCAAAATATGCATTAGTAAATAAGACAGTTGTAAATAAAAACTGCATATATTGACAAATGCATTCCTTTGTTGTGATCAAATATTACCCGTTATTCCCTAACGTTTTCCTTTGTTGTGCCAAGTAAAATATAAGTGACCTAAGGGGCCTTGTCACTTTGAGTTGAAGACACAAAATAATAAAAACCCTTACGTCACAAGTACTTTCTGGCTGAAGGACAAAAAATATTTGTGAAAAATATGATTACATCTGTGCGAGTATAATCTATGAAAAATTGGAAGTAATGACAACTTTGAATTTTTTTACTTGTCTGTTTTGACACCACAGAAGGAATTATATACGCAACAAAACTTCTTTACCTTATTTCGTTTTCTGAATGATTCTAGATGTGTTTGTCTAGTTGTTTTCAATTGTTTCCTAATCTTGGACAACTTGACATTCATAATCCAAGAAATTGCAATGACACCAGCCGCCCATTTCTTTCTCCTGTATTCTAAGTAAGCAGACCTATCCTTGTATCGTCTCCAGGTGGCCTGTATTTTGGTTGCTGCGACGTGTTCACCATCGGGGCCAAGGAATCGCCGCCCTGGCCTGGTAATTATTGCTTCTACATCATCAATGTTTATAATGACACTAAGTAAGTCTCTGACTGTGGGTTGCTTCTCAAGCTCAAATTCTAAAGATAAATCTGCAAGTCTGGTGATAAAAAGAGAAAAGACTAGCAGTTAGCAAACTCACAAACTATTTATGGAAGACTGAAATGGAAAATGGAGACTTAGTACTTTGCAAAACTATGAAAGTCTCGAAGCTAAAATGGATAGACTAATTTTGGATGATAAAAAGGAGACACCAATGCATAAAAGTTTGGGTGTGCTGAGTGATAGTCTGTCAGGTATGCCACGAGGGAGCGCCCTCACACATCAGTCAATGCCTTTCATGGATCGAATAGACCAGTGAGGGCAGCATGACACAATGTATCTTTAATACACAGTCGAAGTGAGAGATTGAAGGAATGCAAATACTGACAAATCTTTACTATTGTGCTGATTACACACACCAATCATTATCGAGATGGGGAGTTTGGTCTAGTATTAGCTTTGGCACAAGAACAGAGATAGACTCCCTATCTTCAACATAATTTGTACCACTGTCAATAATTGGACATTGTTCTTTATTGCCTACTACGGTAAATCAAGATTGACAGATTCACAAAATAAATCAACAATCAAATGTTACAATGAACAAAGCACTTACTTGTCTCCATTGATAAAAGCCAATGGGACTGCATAGTTTCGTAACATTCTTTCCATATGTTGTAACATTGTAACTATACTACCCCAGGAAAGACAATAATGCTGTTTGAATGCCAAGAAATCTTGGGACTGGTCCCGGATTTTACCATGTTGGATGGCAAACCTATGGCTCATGTGTTTGAATTCACTGGCTGGTGTAGTGGGTGGTGGCTGAAATACAAATAATATGAAATGTTAAAACTTACAGCTTTTAAGAAGAAAGTACCCATGAATAACAACTTTGATTTGAAAAATATCATTTATAATATATTTTATTTATTCATCATTTCAATTTTAGGAATTGTTTTCTAGAACAGTATACACAGTTAGTATGTTGAATAGAATGGCAAAGTCTCAGTATTGGAAAAACAAAAGGTTGCATAATTTGGCCACTATGGGTGCTGTTCCAAAGCAATGGAAGTTGGAGCCAGATCCAACTACCGGTAGTTCAAATACTTCTGGTTTTTTATGATTATTTTTTTAGATGAACTCACATGACACTAGTAAATTTCTACACATTTTGATAACAGCTTTGTGTACTTTAATTCTTTTGTGACAAAAATTTCATTCCTAATTTATCTAATCAAGAACACCCCCTGTCCTACACTTCCTCTAACAATAGCTGTCAAGTGGGTAGCTGGAACATGGTGTATGGGTGCTGTAATTTTTATTTTGAAAATTAATTGTATGCTACCAGGACAGTATTTTACTACATTTTATCATCTGATGAACATGATTGTTGATTCAACATAGCATTGAGGTAAATTGTAAAGTATAAATAAATAAATAAAGTAAATGACAGTGCAGCAAAGCATGAAAACTACAGACATTTAGCAATGATACATTGTGCCAGTGAATGATCTCTAGTGATGATAGCGAGGAGCTGGAAAAGTAACTTGAATTCTTGGTACTGGCAATAAAATTTTACCTCGTTCCAGACGGTTAAAATAGAACAAGATCACCTTATTCATGCATGCACTTATAGTATTTGCATGTGTAGCACACATATAGCAGAAGTTATGGTGTCAACTAAGAATTCAAATAATCGTTACTTCTACCATACACCTAGGGAGTCAAATTCTTTTTCAGGTAAATGAGAAATCAGTATGTGGTTATTTTCTGCCGCTCCATTTTTAAAATTATTTCCTATTTAAGTAGCAAAACGGCTTCCATTATTAATGCGATTTTTAGGAAATATTAACAGAACATCAATGTTCGTAGTATGCAAATTTCAACAAACACTATCATTATTCATTATAGTAGAAAAAAGCAATATCTCTGCTTTCCATTTTCATACAATGCCCTCCAGGGAGTTGATAAACTTCAAATGTGTTTCATCCATAATAAATACTATTTCTTATGAATAGTTTTAGTTTTGCTTTAGGGTATTGAGATATACAGAGAATATTTTGATTAGTACGATATTTTTTTTTGTAATTTGATATACACATGTATTGATTGAATGTGCCTTCAGCAAAAAATGTGAAACGATGTCAATGTTGGAGTGCTTTGAAAACAAAAAGTGATGCGCACTTTGTGAAATTAAAAGAATATGTAAAGAAATATTGACACTTGAAAGTCAAGTCAAGAACTTGAAGAAGGCAATATATTTTTTTAATAAGAGTTCAAATTCAAAAGATCCTGTCAAATTTATATTGTGTATATAAGAAAAAGAATGAAGTTATTTGAAAATGGAGTTCATGAAAATTAAGTATCATTTCAATGTGAGATGGCCTTGATGCTGGATCAACATAGGTGAACAAATAAAATCAAGCAAATATGGTGAAAGCTGCAATAGTTATAACTTGGGTGTTTTTGAAACACAGTAGGTATGATATTCAATAATGAGATACTCTTGATGTTCAACCTGAAGTGTAGTGAATTATCTGTAGGTACATGTAAACTTGTATGGGATACTATACAAATTATCATTAATTTCAGGCAAAATTTCATTTCAATATAATTTTGGGTCTGCTCTTGAAAGTATTTTGATAATGTGAGAATAAATGTTCATGAACTCAGGGTTCATAATTACAAATGCGAATTTCTATGTACCGAGTCAAAAAAATAGAAACCCAAATTTTCACCTAGAATATCTCTAAACATACAGGGATGCACTACATTTTATAATATATGTTTGCATTGTATAATGTGTACAGCCTCGTATTATTCATATTATTTATTACAGCTACCCACATAAGTTTGCAAGTATGTAATTCAATATACTTAAGGATCATATGTACCATACAATATCAAGAGTAAGGCATTAAATATCATAAAACTGACCCCAAAAATACCCCAGTTATACATATTGCAGCATGACAGTGAAGGGTGTGGAGTGTGGGGGGATTGGATGGAATGTGTGGATGCCATGCTTAAAAACAAAATCAATGAGTGTAAAATAAAATCAGTGTGGTGTACTATGAAGTGCAGAAATCTCTTGATGCATTCTACAAACACTCCATGATGTGATCATTCTGTAACTCATCTCAATGAAAACTATTTTGCACACACATGTCAAGACTGAATATCATGCATCAATCTCTTACACACTTACCAATTCAAGGACATTTAGGCTTAGAAATGGCTGATGCGTTAAAAGTCAAACATGAGACCCAAGAATGATATTAGCTTAATATGTTATATATAACAGATGACAAAAATTAACAATCTCCAGGTTTATGTTAAAATACTCTGGAATATGACATTCAGGATTTGCATAATGAAATAAAAACTTGCATTTTTTAATTGGTATTTTGTTTAGTTAATAAAAAAGAAAAACAAAGGATAGTTTGTTTTGTTACTCCTTTTTACATTTCTAAAAATATACCCATGCATCATTTAAAATCCCAGTAGCTTTAAGTCTAGTTTATTGATAGTTTTGTTCATTTTTGTTCAATGAAAAATTACACCAAACACTAACTTGGAAATGTTTCAATCTTTCTAGTTAGCTGAATGACCTGTCTACTTCTCATTCTGTGTACACTGGCTTGATGTCCATGTGTAAACAATATGAATAAACAGACTTTAATTGTTTGTCAACAAATTGTAAAATTATGGGATGTTGATAGATTTTGATCATAAAGTGATTATACATATATCAACTAACATTATAAAAATAACTCAAAAATGAGAAAAATTACGTAAAATAAATTTAATTCCAGTAACAGCTATTCGGGTTTTAAAGATTTGGCATTTGAACATTTATCCTGCATAACTTTACATTTCCATATCAATAGGTAAGGTGAGGTAACTTTCTACTGGTGAATGAATGCGTGAACTAGAAGGAGAGAAAGTATGTTTTTGGTTGACTTTCCTCACATACTCACCAATGGTTGAAGTGGTCCTTCATGAGTTTTGAGGGGTACAATACTTTTTCCAGACTTAGCAGATGATGCCATTCTTGATCTAGGTGTACCATGCCCCCATGTACTGTCACCGTCCCTCTCTGAGGGTAACTTAGCTGACCGTGATCTACCCCCTAGTGATGACGTATCAGAGGGTTTGGTCTGTAAGTCCATTTTGACTGAGGCTAAATTGAAATTACCATCTGAAAGAGAAAAACGAGAATAGAGATTTGCATTCTTTTTATTGACTTGAGAATCAAACATTAAAAAACAACGTCCCTGAGTATGAAGTCTTCCATTCATTGAGGTGAGTACACCAATTACAATAGTTAGGAAGATTTACGATGCACCTGTCATCCACACAAATAAAGCTCTTAGTAAAAGTCGTAAACATGGCTGTATCATACTAAAATACTGAAAAAGAGGGACAGAATAATTATACATATATAATGAACACTGGGCTTTCACAGAAGTTCAAGGCTATGGTTTAAAGAGATGTGTTTTCAGAGTTTAGCATACAGGTATGTACGCCAGCTGTGGAGTTTGAAGAGAAATTGTTTCAAGATGTAGGGGCCATATAACTTATAAGAGAAAAAATCTCAACAAAGGCGTTTGTAAAGTATACATGCACACATGGAATGCCTACAGTCTCCATATTGAAAACCTAATATCTGATATGTCAGTTACAATTACTTTTCACTTTTATTTATGTACATTTAATATATTTCGACTTAACTAATTGGGTGACGTGCACTGCAAACTTGATTAGATTTAGTTGATCTAACAATAAAGTAGTAGCCTTGGGGGTGTAATACAGAGCTCACATCGTAAATTTACTTCTATTAAAGTGGTGTTGTTGGGGACTGAAGTTTATCGAAACTGTCAAGAGATTAGACTGTAAGGTATGCCATAGTGGGGGTGCCCTCATCAGTCAACCTCTTTCACAGCCTGGTAAAGGCAGAGCGACATGATGTATCTGACAGTCTCCCAGGTGATGCAAACAAATAATGGAGTGTGATTGATTTATATCTCAACAAGTTGGGCCCTGTAATTATCAACGTTGTGCCAGGGAAGCATTTGATATTGTGCAATTATCGTATCGCTGTTGTATGACATTTTCTAATAGGTAAAATTCATAAAAAACTCTCTTGGAAAGTCTGATGTTGTGGGTTTACTAATTTTAGGGGGCTGTATCATCTACAACAACCCCCCCCCCCCCCCCTCCCAGTTCATATAGTAATGATGTATTATCTATTAGGATAACTTACCACCAATACCAGCTGCTGGTCCTTTTTGTTCCTTCTTCTCTGTTGGATCCCTTAACTCCATAATTCTGTGTCGTACTGGGGATGGATCTAAGGTCAGCTCTGCTGCGGGAGGAATCAGTCCTCTTTCTAGTAAACTAAGGATACCTTTCTTGGCATCTTTTTCTGTGATGGGTGGAGGGATTATCTGAAATAACAAGTCACAAAAAATTTGAATTTATCTGAAAAGGGTCATTTTTTTTTACATTGAGCAGGAAATGTATGATTTTGATCTTAATATTAGCATAAGATTTCTATCAGCATATTACTGGACAATAGACTGATTCAGAGACAATTCTTAAAAAGTGTCATCAGCGCCCCATAGATTTTCAATTCCTACTGCTTGCAGATTGATGTCACACAAGTGTACACACTACTACCACTAACGAGTACACAGGTAGTTCAGCTTATTAAAAAGGAATGGACCATTCCCCATAAAGATTTTGGGTATCTCCTAATAGACAAAATGTATACCGGTAGTGGAAAAGTATTACTTGGGCTATAGCACAGTGTGGACTGTAAAACCAAAACTACTCATAAATTTTTTAATTTTAGTTAAAATTAGTAAAAATATTCATATGGGGATGACAGAAAAATTGAAATTTGAAAATGTGCAGATTGATCTTCCATTTAATGACAAACACTAGATACTTTAATAAAATCCAGAGTAATCTAATATGGTGACCTACTGCATGTTTTAAATCCCTCACTATTGTATATTTCAACAGGAAGTCGGAAACATTGACAGCAAATCTATAATGGTGGCCCACTATATTTCAAAATCATGAGTTTATATGTTTCCATAGAAACAGACATTTAACAGCTGTATGTACTTACTGATGGATCAACTCGGTTTTGTCTCGGAAGGACTGCAAGATGATCTACCGTTGATCCTATAACTGCTTTCTGTACAGGTGGTTTGTGTTGTCGTTTATCAACAATCAGAGGTAATGATACACCGTAGGTATCATTTAGTACCTGTCTGTTGTGAGAATTAGTAGGATCATGGACAGCCCTCATACTCCATGCATACTTGGACTGGATTTGTAAGAAAAAAAAATTAAAATTAAATTCTTGTATTTAGTGAGTAAATGAACAAGAATGGGCTAAAATCATGCATGATTATGACAATGTATTCAGTATTCCAATATTTAATTGCAGGTTCTTCTGATGGTAGACTGTAAGATATGTTGTGTTGTCCAGCCCTATCAGGCTGTGAGTGCTGGCTGATAGTGTACTGGCATGAATGTTGTATCTTACTGACTATTCTGCTGATGCTATGTGGACATGCCATTATATTCAAGTATCATAATTCTCAGATAAGAGAATAAGTAAAAAAAAAGGAAATTTTAATATTAATATTAGACAGTAGTGTGGTGTGTATAAAGATTCACATACAAATAATTATGAAAATTCAAAAACGATACAACAAGATATTTTTTTAATATGTAAAAAAAATTTGGTGTTCCCCTATCTCTTACTATGTCAGTATGTGGTCACTATGTGGTGACTCAAGGAATGTCGGTTTTTATCATTTTGACTCACAACAACAAAATTTTGGCTATCATTAGAGGGCACACTAGTTGGGAGATGGTATCCATAGAACTGATAGATATGTGAGTACAGAATATGCTTACCTGCTGACCAGGTGATGGTCCTTGCATATTTTGTACAGGTTCCATTCTGGTTAATCTGGGTACTGGTCTCCTATCAAAATCTCTGCAACAACACAAACACAACTTAAGTATCACTTAGTAAACCCTGAGGAAACATTTGAAACTAAAGGAGAAAAAGAAATTGCAAAGAATTTCAACAAAACAGCCCGTGCATGTCCGAGAAATGGTTCTGCATCGATGTATGTATCCTGATTTGTTAGTCTTTCTGATTAGGGTTGCTTGGAGGTAAAACAAAGAAGAAAAGAAAGTCTAGAATTTAAGGTTAGAGGCAGGCACTAACATGAAAAGGTTATCATTTTTTCTAGTTTGACTACGAAACATTTTCACAAACTTTTAACCTCAAATATACATTTTGTTGTAATCATTACAATACCTAACTCCTAATTTCAGAAAGAGTGAAATGGAATAGAACAAACTGTTCCAACACATTCAATAGAAACACATGATTCTGCAATGGAAAACCTTCTAATTCCACACAGAGTGAAAAGGAATGGAAAAAGAATGAACCGTTTGAGATATCAAGTGAAACTCACCGTTCTGCAATTCCCAAAGTGTGTCTCCTTGCCCTCTTTGACAATTCCAGTTGTTGGCCAGTGTGTAGATCATACAATGCTTCCCTGTAAAATATAGATATTATTAATCACAATGGCATTTTGGTTACCATGGTTACTGTAGTATCAAGACTTTCCATACACTATGAATATTTTGTTTTTGTTTTGTTCCACATTTATCAAATGCTTTTATACATGTACAAATCACTTGCCTCTCTATCCCTATGTATTTCATGCATGCATGTGACTTCATGAAAAAAGGTCCTTTAGTTAGAACTTCCTTAAATATACGATAGTACTAATCAAGCATCAATATTTTATTTTGCAGAAAACGACCAGTTTTTAATTATGTTATTTTGATAAATTTACTTTGGGTTCATATACTGAGATAGACTTCAATATTATAATATATAAACAACAGACTCTAAACAATACTTGAACTCAAGATGAAGAATTAAAGTTTGTTTGTGGGATGTATGCATGTTTTACTCTTTCATTCTTACATTTTCAAAGTTCAAAATTGAAATTAAATATATACTATTATGTATATACATACACCAAAACATCACCACAAATAAACTGTCTTTTCTCATTTTGAACCTTCAACTATAGGGCCAGTGTACATGTAGTTCATGTAAAATCTTACATGAGTGTTATTCAGTAAAGTTATATGAACCTAATAAAATGACACGAACTGAGTTTATAATTTTTTTATCCATGTGAAAATACAATGTACATGTACTTATAAAAATTTCCATCAAACTATTCTAGTATAATGTTAATGTCGATGTATGCTTTCTATGACATTACAATTTGTGTTCTGGCATAGAACGGTTGATTGCATAGTAGGGAGTTCCTGTACATTTTTTGGTATGTATAATAAATTACGTCATTGGATCATTTATAAGGTATATCTTAATACCAGGTTTGAGTTCAGTCAATTGCAAGTGGTGGTTAAGTATACACCAGTAAGTAGAATACTGCGAGTACCTTTTAATTTGTAGAAAAAATTCCACCCTAAAAACATATAAACTCAGCTTGTGCCCCTTTAATCTGATGAATATAACCGAGAATGATAATATGAGAGGTTGTAAAAGTAAATCAGATATAAAAATCATACTTACTGTCCGGTCAAAACTTTGGATGGTTTTGTGCCAGCTAGATCTAAAGCTGGCAATGTCATAACCTGATTGTTTGCTGAATGTAAAACATTTTCAGTTTGATACTGAAAAAAAAAGAAAAGGAGAAAAAAAAGCAAAGTTAGAATGAATCAATATTTTAGTCTACAATTGGTACACAATGGAATAAGTGATCGAGAAATAAAAATTGAACAACTGCTTGTTCCCACTCACTTTTCAAAAACGATCAATAAGTTTGATTGATTTGCAGAATTCAACTTAACTGGTATTACACGAACACAAAACAAAATTGGCAAATGTTCAAATTTTCCAATAAAGCCATGTAAACAATGTAAAATATTCATTGTTTATCAACATACTATGAATTCGTTGTACCCCTGGCAAACAGAAAACCCACTTTACTTGATAAATCAATACTTTATTTGAATTCGCCTTACTCGAATGCCTTCTTGAGTTTTATGAATAGCACTCTCTAGAGCTCTTATGTCGTAGACTTCCCTCGCGCCATCAGCTAAACTTTTATGCAGGATATGTTCCTTCAGTTGCTGCAAGTCCTCCTGGACCTAAGGAAGGAACAAAAACAACAACGCAATCACAATTTTTGCCTCACAATTAACTGTATATACACAGAAAACAATGGACTCGGTATCACATACTGTCAACACATTTCTAGTGTTTATACTTCACAGAATACAACACACCATGAGGTGAAAAGCAAAGAACTTAAAAGTACAGCACTAGATCTTAACTGTTTAGTAATTGGATCCATGGTAACAAGAGAAGACACATCAGGTCATATAACTGTACATGTCTCTTGTCTACTCAACGTACTGTGTAAAGTCAAAACACTTCAGTGTATTGTAAACATAATGAACAATAGCCTTGACATACTGTATGCCTCTTGATATATGGAACTTTAAAAAAACAATGTACTGTTATTTTGGAGGGTGTAGAAGATGCTGCTCTCAGATTTGATTTTTAAAAAGAATATGTACTAATAATTAATATCATTTCATGACTAATTACAATACATCATAATTATGATTACTGTCGATTTACAACAATTACTAGTGCCAACCCATCACCCAAAAAACAAATAAAAACAACAATAACAAACAAAAAGAACAACAAATACACATTTTCAAATTCACTTGAGAACTGACAACTTTGTGAAGTACCACACCTGTAAAGACAAATAATTATAAGGCCTGGTGTGTAATGAACCATGTCTTCCTATACAGATAGTTTCATTATACATGTACATCAAGGAATGTCATTTCTGTTCCAGCAATCTTAACACCTGTACTAATTAATGCCCATTCTATACAACACATGGACAATGAAAGTAGACAGAAAGGGTCAATATATTTTATACCTTTCTATGATCTACTTATCTCCCTTGGTGGCAAATCTGTCATGATTTACGATATACATACATGAATGTGAATTCTGGTACGTGAGGACACTAAACTCAGTGTTAAACACAGACCATTATTCTTTATTATAGCCATTGTGATAATGACTGAATATACACCAAAGGATTTATTCAAGGACGTTTTTCACCTCACAATGCTGCATTTCTTGTCAATTCTTTTCCCCATCCTTTGTTTGAGAGAGAGACAATTACTATTGAAAAGGCAGTGCTGATGTCGACAAGGGTCAACTTGGTTCAGATCTCCACAATCGTCACAATTGTGCCCACACCGTATCAGTATGTGGGACTAAAACACTTTTTACAGGCGGATGGGGGGGGGGGGGGGGGGGGGGGGGTGTTGTCTCTGAATTTTTTTTAAAACAGAGAAAATGGATTACTGCATTCATCTTGTTTCTTCTACCTCTGTTATCATATTATTATCATTTTAGGTACAAAAAATTAGTTTTGTGTTTGTCAATTTTCAAAAGAAGGAATTGTATGCATTGTATACACAATGTACCTATCTACACACTACCAATTTGTATCTTCTTGTATTACAAATGCCACAAAATCTTACACCTATTCTAAGGCTTTGATTTGCCATTAAAACTATGGTACATGTACAATGTTGAGAATTACATGCCAATTTTACCAGACTTCAACCCTGTTACCATGGATACCATACCTTTGCAAAAAAAAAAAAAACACACAAAAAACCTGTCGGTGCTAATGGACAACGTGTGACAATAGAAGAATGCAGATAATACTTCCAAACTGACTTCGGACAAGGGCCCACTCGTTGAATTGTTCGCAGGTATGCTAATGTTACTCAGACAACCAACACCAAGATTGTTATCCCTGTACATTACTGTACAACATACACACACTGAGCAAGTGAAGTTGAAGTCAAAACAAATCATTATGCCTTCGGCAATATTTCACAATAATCCCACCTCTCATAGCCAAATTGATATTATATCCTTTTGATGTCATAGCCACAGTGACATTTCAATTTGTGAAATGTCAGGCGACTGAAAAACCACCTGCCCCGGCAACTCTATACAAAACGAGGAAACAGTCGCCCTATCACCACCACTACCAGCTTGAATGTGATGTCATGGACTAGTCATTAAATCTAGCTTACTTCTCACAATGCTCACACTAATCAGATATATCAATCAGCCGCAGGGCATACTCGTATCACAAAAACAGTTCTAAGGATATACAGTATGCACATAAATTATGTAGAAATTTAATCATTCCAAAATTGGGTGCTGACAAAAGTGACATACATGTAGTTTTATTTATAATTCTAAATTAAATTTTTCCTGTTGAGGGGTGGGGGAAGGGAGGTTATGTCATTAAATGAAATGTAAGACTTATGAAGAAAATTTTTGATTAACCAGACCTATACAAACCTATGTGATGAAACAAAGTCTTCCCCTTCCCATACAAAAACTCCTGAATATGTATACTGTATGTATAAATACAATATACACCTGACAGTGCTTTTCATAATCTTTCGAAAGATATTTACATAGAAGATTCAAGAATATATCAAATTTCAGTTTTAAATAATTAAAAGCAAAATATGATATCTAAAGAAATAATGGCAGATATTCTTTTTTATGGAGGGAAGTAACAAAAGATGAGAGCTAATTAAAATTTGAATAGAATGTTTCTCAGTAGCAATTTACTTTAAGTAACTGGATGATTGACAGCTACCCACTTAGTTAATTAAATTGGTATGTTTAATATAAATTGGAATGTTACAATGTATTAGTAGTACATAGTTCTTTCTTCGGTGAGGCTTTCAATCTAAATGAAATATTTTCTGATTTATTCTATATTTCTGCTCTCACGTTAAGTACTGGTACCTGAAAAACGGAAAAGTACAGGAATTTTGTACTTTGCAAATATGATTATTTTCCTTGATTTTTAAGGCTTTATGAATTTCTACTATCATATCTTTTCTTTGAAATTAGTTGCTTGAGAACATGAACAATGATGAAACGATATTTTGAATGTCTGTGAATTTTTAGAACTTCAGTTCCACACATTTGGTGATCAAATTATATCACTGTTCATCTGGACTTTTTTCTTTGGTAGTCCTAATGGGCTACCAATTTCAGAAATTGGGAGCCTATTAAAGGATGGTGACCAATAGTCCCATATTCCTGAACTGAAAACAGATTTCCTCTATTGGAAATATGTGTGTTATTAAAATACTTTTATGTCCATCTTCATCACATAATCAGTGGTAGCCTGAGTGGGCTACCAGCTGCAAATTATGGTAGCCCATGACAGGAATATTGGTAGTCTGTGGGCATGGGACTACTGTTAATTTCAAGCCCTGTCTATGAATGTATACTAGGTCTCCATACATCTAAAGGTATAGAGTTAGTGAGTTCCACCTCATGAATTCTTGAAAAAAAAAAAAATTTCAGAAATTAGAATATGGATAACAGAATTCTATGTTGCAAACAACACTACAACTATTTCTTGGGAAACAACTGGGTTACCTTTGCTTTATATATGTCATACTGTCACAGACTGTTACATGTTGGAATATATATGATCATGCAAAAACTGATGTGTATTTCTCCCCAAGATGAATTCTTTCAGTGTTTTTGTTGTGGGCAGTAAGATTCTAAGAAGGTAAAATGTTCCTGAGTTACCTGTTACTGAGGTTTCCCCAACCCATAGCCCAACCTTAGCCAAAACACTGCTGTACCCCTTAACAATGGCTAGATTTGAAGTTCTATGTTTTATATTATAATGAATTGTTGTTATTGCTTTTATTTTTAAACAATAACCTAATCTATTGTACTGATCTGACTATGAGTGCATTTATCTGTGTATAACATCTGTAACAGAGGACATTACGATTTACATTATAATCGCTTGGTTTGTGATTTAAAGTATGACTTTTGATGTACAGTTATATCAACCTGTATTGTTTTCCTTCTAAATCAAATATTTATCAAGTTTTTCATTGGAACAATTCCAATATCAGGATTAGAATCTTTTCTAAACTGAGTTTTAATGTTTATTGAGTAATCTGTTGTGTTTTTGAGTGTGATTTTAATCTACTGTGACAATTATTTACAATTTGTGTTTCAAGTGTTAATCCCTGTTGTTCTAATCAAAACCCTACATGATGTCATGATGTCAACAACAAATACCATTTCTAATAATAGGAAATCTTTCCCAAATGCATGTGGTTGAATGTATAAATCTGAAAATTAAAATTTTGACAGCAGGGGTTTCCCTAAGGAACTCATAGAGTAGTGGGTTCTACTATATGACAAGAACCAGTTAACATAACAATACATTGCTTTGTTATGCAAATATGCTTTCTATTTATGTTAAACATGTTCATCAGGTCTGTAAAACCATGGAGGTATAAGTTCTCTTAACCACAGTCCCTCTATCACCGAGTGATAGAGGGAGTGTGTCTTAACCCTTCTTGGGTAAAACATAATAACAATACATTCTTGTACCATGACCAAAGGTTTTTATTATTACTTACGAGTAAAGCCGATCTAACAGGCAAAACGTTACCCGAACCTATAATTATTACTACTTTTTATTTTTCTTTAGGGGAACACTGTCTGATGCAAACAGGGTCCATAATTTGATAGCCAACATTAAAAGCACATCATCCTGCCTTTTGTAACTAGTATTCCGGAAAAGTATACAATCATACAGAGAATATATGCAATTACATGTATTCCCTATTTTGTATACGTTGAGGAAATTCAGTTCTCAGGTTATATTTTCAGTCAGTTTCATTCTTCATGAAAAGATATGAGAATCTGAAAGGACTTTTGTATTACGTCAACAAAATGATTATATTGTAGTACCTTTGTATGTATTTGATTTTGAGTACACTGTCAGTGCAGTCAACATCAGTGCAAGTTACAGTCACCAATGTTACCATTATACATACATGTATTATTTTGTTTCATTTCCCCCTAAACTTTTGATGAATTAGTTCTATCTTTCTTGCTTGAGCGTCCTACCGAATGTTACATTTTTAAAAAAAAAAACTCTGCTAAGTAATAGATACACAATATCAAAATCTAGGAAATTTTGAAATTGTTGTTAATTTTTAAACATAACTGTTCACTCAGTGGCCATTTAATAGTTAAAAAGCTACCCCTGGTTGGAAATAACTCCTTCATAATTTAAACAGTCAAACACTAGCGATTGATTTAGTAAGAAAGGCAGTGTTTGTCTTCGTTAAAAATTCATTCCGAAAATAATTTATATATTATGTCTGGTACCGGACGTCTTTGAACCAAAAACCACTTTTGAATTTTAGTGCAAGTTCCGATTTACAGACGACAGTAGGTTGAGAACGTCGAACAAGGACTAAATAATTTTCCTCTTTAGTTCCAATGACTGGTTGAAACGGATAGAAACTTTCTTTTTTAAGTGTCCGAAAGTTAAATGGAGCCAATAAGACACCTGTGCTGTGTGTACAGTGTTGTTGGCAGCCATCTTCCGCCACACTGAACTTGCAAGTTCGTTCCGTGTGTGTGTACATTACCTTGACCAGAATCTCTCCGACCTCCTCGTGCCGTCTGTCGACTTCTGTTCCCGCAAACATCTTGCAAAATATCTCAAGGTACCAGTAATATGCAAGATCAGGGATTATGTGGTAAGCATTCCTTAAAAACGATGAATTTCTCACTACATAGCGGTAAAGTTCGCCATTGCTTTTCACGTAACGTTCCTCGGCAACCAGACGCAAACAAGGTTTCACGCATGCGCTGTGGATATTCTTTTATAAAAACGAAGTAAGTTTTCCAATTTATGTGTTCATCTATTGATGGCGCTAGTAGGACAAAATGGCTGCCCCCTGTGTTGTTGTTGTAAGCTGTTCTCCAGTTTTGGACCCAAATAACCTGATAAAAGGTATATTTGACATATTTCTTTGTACCAGCCGTCCAAAATTTATGACATGTGTTACGGGTAATGATATTTTGAGTTCAGTTTATGTGTACTGCTAGTTCACCGAATGTCATGGGGGGAACGTTGCGCTGTGTCACTCAGTTCAGTTATTGTTGATTCGTTGTGTAAAGTGTGGGCGTGGAGCACCTGTGTTGCCTGAAAATATTTTATTGCATCCGTAAATGTCGCAGCATTGCATGGTTTAATCATGGGTGTATTGGTATAAATCCTATAACCAATGTACACATACACACCATTTGTTGAAACCGAGTTATCCACCATATATCCCAACATATATTGATATTTCAGAAGTTATAGGCGTCACTAGTTTACCAGCATTCAAGGAGAGAGTTGACAACATAGAAGGGTATCCGTGGTCAATAAGTAATAAATATTACAGTGCTGATGTAGAACTGTGTCTTTTACCAAGGAAGACACTGGGAGATCAAGAATTTGCCGAGTCTGTTGAAGCCATCATTGTAGGATTTGAAAATACGGTACTTGTGGACGCTTAAATCTTTTTATAAATCATATTTCTGTTTTTCATCTCTGTGTTGTCCTTGACATTTTATACTATATGTGTTATTGTATCATTGTCATTGTAATTTCAGATTATTTCAATTTCTTCCTTTCATTTCATATCATCAATTTACTTCAGCAACCCTGAGTTGACAATATATATTGGAAATAGTAACAAAAGTCGTGAATCTCTGTCGGATTCATGATTAAAAAAGTACAATTTACTACAAATGTATCCTGTTGATTTCACTACAGGTTTCAGTTCTATTTTTTGTATCTTTCTTCATTCTTATTTTTTATTGTTGTAATATATGTATAAGGATGGCCTTATTTAATTGTTTGTTTCTCATGACCCTATCACCTAGGTGTAAATTTCTTCAAGATGGCAGGAGTAGAAAACATTCATAGCATCACTGAGAATCTAATGGCAACCCATGAGCATGTATCTTAACAAAAAATACCATTTACTACTGAAATTCAGGAAATTTATTAAACACATTGTTTAAAGTTTCCTTCTGACTTTAATTGTCTTTTCTATGTCATTCAGACAGTTAAAGTACAATTATGAATTTAAAGTATCACTCATACAAAATTTTTTCCTCATTTTTAACCGATGTCGGTAACCGTAATTTTTAAAGTGCTATAGTGAGAAAAGGTGTCCTAAGCAGTGTAATAATGTGATATATGCGTCGTCGCCATCATCGTTGTCGTCGTCATCATTATTATGTGGTCATACCGTCAGGAGGAGTGTAAGTTGCTCCATAGAGAATTTGGAGGTTACGTAGCATCATGATCACACCTATGAGGAGTGGTCTTCTGTAGAAGTAAGCCATGGAATTGAGACTTCGATATTTAATCTGCGTAATGATGATTTTTATTTTTATTGTTATTTTTTTGAACAGAATACTAGTTTTGAGGAAGTGAAATCATGGTTGCCATTTCTCAGAGAGTGGAATCCAGAAGTGAGGATTTTAGCTTGTAACAAATTCCTTGAAGATCAAGGTAGAGTTAATGATCAAGTTTTCTTTTCTTTTTTTCATGTTTTCTTTTTTGGTTAAACTTGGATGTTCAGCCATTAGACCTGTATGAGATATTGCATATACAACTTTATTCCTGTACTGATTAATTAATTAACATATACAACTGCTGACATCAGACCATGGATGAATTGAACCCTGTTGTAAACAAGGAAAGTAAACAAAGGAATTAGATTTATAATAACACGATACAGCAGGTTGGAAATGCAGAGATTTGTATTACAGTTTTTATGGTTTGATAACAGTTTTATGGCTTCTTTATGTGTTCATGAAATGCCAGGGGGGACTTCTAATTTGTTTTGTGAATGTGAACTATTATGTAAAGAGGCCATACAACTGTTCTTATCAAATGATGGAATGTAATACTTGTCTAGTTTAAGATCTAGGCATTACTCCAACAGATCTAAGCAACACATGGAAAATAACATCACCCTGAAAAGAAAATATTATTCCATTGTTTCCTGTGTTGTTTTTAGTTTGACCATAGACCCTACGTGTAGGGTCTATGGTTTGACTCCTTACTATCATGTCCATATAATGTGCTGGTGATAAAAGGGTCAAAGGTTAACAAGAGATCACCTGACTGACATCACCTTTGACCTTCACGTATTTAATTCATCAATCAGTGCAACATGAGAGGTTTACTATTATAACAAATAACTGTGCTGTGTTATTTCATTGTCTTCTTTAATAGTACAGGTAATTTTAGCTAGGATTTTTCTGCAAAGCGCATGTTTTGATCTAGGGCAAATCCCATATTAGGGGTTATTTCGTGAAATTGATGTAATTTCTAATGTCTATATTTCCCCCTATCCATGTATTTTTCTAACTTTCTTTGATTCCTTGATAGATTGTATGTTCCCTAGGGAATTTAATAAGTGTAAAGAACTGTTGTATATGTACCATACATGTAGCTTTGTGCCAGGCCGGGGTAATATCAGTAATTGTAAAAAAAACCCACTTAAGTTGAGCACAGTGTTGGAAAGTGTTATGTAAAAAAAGTGTTTGTGTTGGTATAATTCTGAAGTGACAGTGTACCGCTCTTCAATTCCAGACATATCACAACATGATGCCCAACTCTGGTGTATTGATAATGCATTTGAACTTGTAGAATTACAATCAAAAGACACAGATGACAGAGATGATGATGATGATGATGATGATGATGACGACGATGAAATTGAAGGTAAGCTTTGACAATTCATTCAGTGAATCCGTCTTTAGTTTTATACCAGTAGAGCATGTTAAGTGGCCACTCACCATTGGTGGCACAAATCAGATCCAGTTTGTTTGTAGCAAAAATATTTTTATTTATGCTGCTTTAAATTCTTATGATTATGTTCTGCTTGTAAAATATTAACTTTTTACTTTTTTTAAAACTTTTTTTTTTACTTTTATTGTTATTTTTTGCAAGTGTCTTTCACAAGAAGTGAATGATAACAAGATAAATGATTTATTTTAGATGTACCTGGTATTCAAAGAATTATCTCTGCATTACACGCCCACACTTGGCCAAATCTAGTCATGAAAGGTATGTAGAATTTGTTATATGAAAATGTCTTTGCAAGCTGATACAGAAAAATGTTTATTAAAATAACCTTCATATTTGTTTTTTCTATATTTTTTTTCAAAATGCAGTGATCCTTAAAAAGGTCACCTTTCGATAGATTAAATTTCAATGAAGTTTGTGATAATTATGTAGGTTTTGAGAAATTTGATAGTCTGCACTATTATTAGCAAATATTACATCAGATGTTATGGGCTAGGCCCTTGGCACTCTCACGTGAGTCCCATGGCTAATTTATCTTTGTTGTGAATAATTTGATCATTAAAAAAATACCATGGTAACATTCAGCAAATTAATGTTCAAATTGTATAACATTTAGAAGTTATACTCCCTGTGGATTTTGAATGTAAAGTCAAACTGTTTCTCCTACATGTATTAAAGAAGAGCTAAAAGAGGCAGTGTTTGCCAGAAGACTGTACATGACATGTACATTTATGATCAAAAGTTGATCATTTTGGAGGGTTAGGTTACTGTTTTACTTGATAGATAACAACACTTTTACTGCTGTGAACATAGCATGGTTATCGAGGGAAATCTAAAAACCCTCAATTACTGTAAATAAAATTCTCTTCATTCATGATACTGCTGTGTTGAACAATAAAAGTGATCTTGTCTGGCAAGTAGAACAACAATCTCGATTTTGTCAAATGATCGGTGTTGATCATTACATGTAAATGTACAGTATATAACATGCTATGTTCTGTGTTCTGGTAAACATTCCCTGTTGTTATAGCTGTAAATTAATTTTTTGTTTGTATCTTTACTTTTCTGCTCTTTTTTTTTTTTTGTAGAAAGACCAAACCCGAGTCCTTTAGATTACCTTGGTCTCTGTGAAGCGTTTACTTCCAGGTCAAACAATGTCTCTGGAGCTGCTGCAGACAATACCGATGAAAAAACAGAAGATAGTGAAGCAGACAAAGATAAAAGTCATACACTCGAATGTTTAGATAAAAATGCTGCTGAGGGCAGACAAGATCATGATAGTAATAGAGACAATGATAGAACTGTAAGTGACAATGGAAATGATAGTAATACTGACAGCGATAAAATGGAAAAAGCTGACAGTGAACCCATGGAGAAAGAAGGAAAACCACAACAAGTTAAGGAAGAAGAAGGTGCTACAGCTGCAGAACCAATAGAACAGAAAGTGAAAGTCAAACAACCCAGCAGAGCAGACAGGATAGGTTGGTAGTTTTTTAAAACGATAGGGTAATAAAACTATCATCAAACATAGAACATAGCCTGAAAAATATGGTAGACTGCACCCAGGGTTGGCTGTTTTTTTGTCATGTGACTGGTCCATGAATCACTTGTCAAACACATACTGACAGTATATTATATAATTACGCACAGAGGTATGATAATGGTTTGTTATCTAAATAATATTGTAAATTTGTATATCTTTCATCGGCCAGTGATTTTTACCAAGGATCAGTGAAATAAATGGTCATTCGTCCGGGACCAGTAGATAAAATAGAAAATGTCAGGCTCTGTAGAAGGTCATTAAACTATTGTTGATTTATAGAAGATAATTACCATAGTGGATGTCATGACCTTTGCTTGCATAGATTACCAAGATATGACCTTGTTCACTCAGGTTGTCTACAAATATTGGCAATGCCACATGAAATTTAGCATTTACTCTATAAGTTCGTTATACATAAGGATGTTTTAACGTGTATTCATTTAGCAAACTAGGATTGTCATAATTATTTGCACTCCTTGTCCGTTTGTGTGAGAGACATAATGTTAAATACAAAATGAAAGTCAAGATTAATCCATGTAAATTAAGTTGTTGCTAGAGAGGCTGTCATTTCTCTTTCACTTCTGTGTGATGCATGCCACCATTTTGTTAATGAGTAGTTCAGCAGTCTGATCTGGCAAATTCAAATCATCACAAACAACCACAGATTGTCACTACTGATGATTCTAATACTTGCAGGCATCAATAGAGCTTGAGTTGCATTATGCATGTAACTGTTGACCTATGACCGCTTATGTATTTGTCCTTTGACCTCTTATGTATGTAACCCTTGACCTATTCATCTTATGCATGTAACCTTAGACCTTAGTATCCATCTTATGCATGTAACCTTTGACCTATTCCATCTTATGTATGTAACCTTTCAACTTTCCATCTTATGTATGTAACCTTTGACATATCCCATCTTATGTATGTAACCTTTGACCTATTCCATCTTATGTATGTAACCTTTGACCTATTCCATCTTGTACACAGGAGAATCCAAAATACGGTGCCGAGTCAAATTTTGAGTAGAAATATTTTTTAGTAATGTTGTTTTTATTTCAAACAGAATCACTTCTGAGTAGTGAAGACAGAGCATTATATCAAGTACTAGGTAGTGAAGATCCCGGTGAAACGTCCTTTGAAGAACTATTTGAAGAATTTGCCAAAATGAAAGGTGAGTGATAAACCTACAATCTAACTTTTAATCATTTAAATACTTATGTTATCTACGCAGAATGCACAGTCATCCTGTGATATTTCACCGAGTTAGGCTCCCATATTTATTTAATATTTCTAATGACCAAATTGTCCCTACATTGAATCTGACCCATAAATGACGTAACTATTGGGTGTACTCGAATTTCCATTGTCACCATGATCATGGCGAAATGCACCAGCTTATGTATAATGCTATATGTAGATGTCACGCTCATTTCAATATACATGTTAACATAAGTGCTATGATTGTGTAGTCATGATGGCCGAATGGTTCCTAGAGTGGCTGGTTTGGAATCTGCAGGTTGCAGGTTGCAGTTTCAAGTCCCATCGCTGCCATTTGTTTCTGTATGGCTAAAGTCCTTGGGCAAAATTTGAACCACGATTGTGCCTCAGTCAACCCAGCTGTATAATTGGGGACCTGGTAGGATAGAGGATGCAATGTGAATGCTGTTGTCATATGCGCTTATAAAGGTTGGAATGGATTGTATGCTCCCAAGAGAGTTAACGTTAAGGAAGTATAAAGGGCCGTTGTGTCACTATAGATCTGTGCCAGGGGTAATAATTGTAAAGTGCTTTGAGCACAAAGTGGGAAAGCACTATATAAAAACGAACATTATTATTATTATTATGATACTAGATAAGGTTTATGAATTGTATGTATCTATTGATTAAATAAAACGGAAACATGTTTTTTTTCAGAGAAAGCAGAAACGTTACCTCTTGAAGAAAGGAAAGCCTATGCTGAGAAGGTTACCGTAGCATTTTGGAGAGCAATGGGTGGGCAGGAAGATGAGATAGAAGGATTATCCTCAGATGATGACTGAGATGAACAAGAAAGTGATGACAAAATAGTGATGACAAGATAGTGATGACGCTAGATGTTTTTACAAAGACCCAAACTCAAGACTGTCTCCAAATGTCCACAATAGCAATCCCAGTGATGTGGGTACAAGTCAGTGTCTTGTGAAAAGAAGAAAATGTACATATTTCTCCAGCCACGTCCATTTTATTATTAACTGTAAATCACTTTTCTTCCACCTTTTTTTCTTAATAATCTTCCACACCCTATTTACGTTTCAAGTCACTACTTGTTCACATATAAAAGTTAAAATATATTAAATGAAAGGAGTTTACACTTTGAAATATATTAGTTATAATATTAGCTTCTCTTTGTACTTTGCCTTTGGGGGTCAAGTAACACTACTATAGATTTCCTAATGGGTACACATCATCTACAGAATTCTCTCCCCCAGAAAATAATGGTCAAGTCGTGGAATATTTGCATATGACCACAGAGGAAGAGTTTTGGTATAATGTGTCTGAGCTCACCAATTATGTAAAATAGGGGAGGTCAGTCCTCATTTGGTGAGTTGTTACTTTAATTGGAATGCAAAGTAAGTAATTGCTATTTTGAAGAAAAAAATCATGTAACTAATAAAAATATGAAAATAATTTTGGTATAAAAACTAGAATCTGTCAAGTTATGGAGTGCTGAAGGTACAAGAACTTGAGGAGATCATATTTACTTTGACGATAACATAAAAGTCAAAATCTCAATTGATCTTTTCCTGTAAAGTGAATGCCTTATTTTGCCTTAGAATATATAGAAACTTTCCTGGTGGCAATTATTTAGTTTGTTCACAAGGTATTGTCTAGAATTATTTTAGTTCAGATTAATTATTTGTTAGTTTTGGTTCGAGCTTCCCAAATCTACTGTAACGATATGAGAAAGTCCTCATTTTGTGAGCTAACTGCTGCCATAAATGTCACATAGTTCAACTTATAAGGTGGTCAGTAAATATTTTTCATGCCAGGAAAACTGATATTTAGACGTTTAATTTTTAGACTTGGACCAAGTATATAATATGGTGCTATGTGAATGCGCTTTTAATATGTTTTTTCATTCCTTTTGACTCATAAGATTAGCTAGATTTTGAGAAAAGTCCAAGATTTGAAATACAACACACACTTAACTTTTGTATTGTAGAATATATACACTTAGGCGAAAAAAAATAATTGTGTGTTTCCGATAACATGGCCTCAAAAAATAGGGTAGGTAGGTTGGTATTTTATTTTAGCTTTTTAATTTTATTTTTGAAAAATATTGCTTCGACCCAAAACCAAATGAAATGTCGGTCAGAATACCCCTTCTGTGATACTATAGTTTGATGAGATATGTACAGACATCACTGTGGAAAGATGCATGAAGGTCCAGAAGACAAAGAATTTCTTTTCTTTTTGGTTTAAATGTTTAAAAAAAATTTAGAGTCGGAGGCTTAAACTAGGGTCGGTTGGGTTATCAGAAACACACAATTTTTTTTTATTTAGCCTTTTGTAACAATTTTCCAAAGTTCTTTTCTCAAAGAATGTAATTTCAGTGCATAACTTTGTACATATCCACTCCTTATTAGAAGCTGAATTAGAAGGCCTGTAGGTGCTATTGAAATGAGCTCTGTCTGTCTGTCTGTCTGTCTGTCTGTCTGTCTGTCTGTCCGTTCATCTGCCCTCTCCATCTTTTAGTATTTCTCAGCCATTCAATGGTCCATTTTCTTCAAACTTGGTATATAGTTGATTTACAGCTGGATTAGTTTGACTGAATGGTTGTCAATTTTGACCTTAAAATCCAATTCATATTTTGTACTCTATTTAAAGGACTGCCATATATAGAGCAATTCACACAGGTTAAAAGATGTATACGT
The DNA here is from genome assembly GCF_964340395.1 of Glandiceps talaboti. Lineage (NCBI taxonomy): Eukaryota > Metazoa > Hemichordata > Enteropneusta > Spengelidae > Glandiceps > Glandiceps talaboti. Next base: position 12,231,093 of record NC_135560.1, on the reverse strand, counting down.
GTATGTATATTGTTTGGATCAAGTGAGCTAACAGTTTGAAATGTCCATACCCATAATGTCTTAAGCTGAAATTTCTTTTGAAATCATCCAAATTGAATGAACTTGACCATAGAAACCAATAGACTGAATACAATTGAGGATTTTGCATTTATGTTATCCTGGTTATATTGAAAATATACAAATTGACCTTGACCTTAGACTACAAGGTCAAATGTCAGAACTACACAAGTTCTTGTATATGTGTTGTACAAAGTAAATGTATGTTATTTTCTCTTTTATCAAACCTTGTACAATAATTACACATTGCAGCTGACATATGCATGCCTGTTGATTTGCTTATTTTTAGCAATTTGGGCCACATTGCAGTCAAATTTTGAACAAGATTTTTGAATCAAGAACTGTTATACAAAGGGACTGAATTCAAGTGTCTACAACTATATTATCCTGGTTGCCATCTTGACCTTAGTTTTCAAGGTCAGATGTCAAAATTCATCCGATCTTATTGTCAATCACAGATGCTATATGCATCATTAGATTATAGCATATTTACCCCACATGTTCTCGGAACCGTAGGTGCATGAAGAATATGTGTACTGTTGAATTTTACCAAAACATCTCATTGGGATATGTCTTTCAATGAATACTTGTTTTGACGAAGCAAAGCTTTGAACTTGAATTCATGTGAATTTCAATAACAGATTTAGGTTGAAAAAATACATAGGTTGAAATGAATGATGAAACCTGTCGTCAGATTTATAAAAAGAGGTACATTTCAGATAATTGTCTTTCTGACTTCTGTAATTATGTAATTGAATATAGTGATAACAAAAGTGCTGGTAATTACCCTCTGTTAAATTATGATTACATTATGACATATTAACAGATTAAAAAACTGCCAGTCACAAAGGTAAAAAATAAAAAATAAAAATTTGTTTCCAATAACATCACTTTAGAAAATAGGGTAGGTAGGTTGGATTTTATTTTATTTTACTTTAAATTAAAAAAAAAAATTACTTCGACCCTAAGATAAGATACCCATCGGTCACAATACTTCTATCAGAGTTTTGATGCAGTGTAAAAGAAGTCACTATCATTACAGAATGGTTGATATTAAAGCTGTCAATGGATATTAGTGTAATTATACACTCACTGCAGGGTACGATCTTTGATAGCAAGTTTTCCTCAAGTTGCAGCACATTCAACCTCACTCAGTGCTCACACTATCTTGATTAGGCCAAAAAAAGAAGTTGTTTCTGGTCAGGAAATTTTGTCTAAAGTGGTGTGACGATGTGATTCTTTTTTTTACAAGTAATTCTCAACAAACCTGTCACTCAATCTACTATTTATGGCAGTTACTGTTCTTTTTATTTAGTACATGTACTTTAGAGCAAGATGTGTGTGCTTGTTCATGATTGACTCTGCAGTTGTCTTCACTGAAGTAGGGAGGGTTATTTTTGTGTTTCCCCTCAGATCTGCAGACTGCATGGGCTAGACAAACATGAAAAAGAAAGACCGATGTGAGGGGGTATGTAAGTGAAGCACATGCTGACCAGAAACAATTCTTTTTTTTTTGCCTTACCATGCAATTATATCAACATAACCAAGGCACCACTATCAACCTCTTTGTGTAATCTATCACATACAACAATAGTTTTAGTTTGTGTCTATCTTAGTTTGCTGATGGCAAATTTTCCATGGTAATATGTAATGTTATATTTTACTAATAATGTACAGTAAGTTTCTTTTACTGATTTATGCATTGTAATGACTCTACAAAGGAAAGATCATATTGATATACAACTGCTGACATCAGACCATGGACAAACAGAACCTGAGAAAGTAAACAAATGAATTGGGTTAATATCATTTTGCATAGCATGTTGGAATAGCAGAGACTTGTATTACATTTCGTGGTTTGATAAGAACAGTGTTATGGCCTCTTTATGTGTATATGAAATGCCAGGGGAACTGGACATTTGTTTGTAACCATGAACTATTATGTAAAGAGGCCATAAAACTGTTCTTATCAAATGATGGGATGTAATACAAGTCTCTGTACTTCCAACATGCTGTGCCAGGTGTTATTAATCCAATTCAGTTGTTTACTTTCCTCGTTTGTCACAGGTTTGACTCGTCCATGGTTTGATGTCGGCAGTTGTATAACATAGTAGTAGTAATGAAGTTACCTACCAAGTATCAATTCATATTCTAATATATAATGTAGTTTACATATAGTGTACATTCTAGTAGAAGTCCTGGGGTCTGATGAAGTAGCTAAGGCCTAATAAAAAATTTTTGTGTGGTTCCAATTACGCCCAATTTTAGAATAGGTGGGGTAGGTAGATTTTTTATTATTATATATTTTTTTCATGTACGAGTGTCTAGTTCAGGTTTTATTGTTTCCAAATGACCTCTGTGTTGTTTATTTCTTCCTAGCAGATGTACAGCCATTACAGATTGGAAGAAAGGTTTTATTTTGTCTTTTTAAGTTTATGTCAGTTTCCACATCCACTATCTCTCGTGAGACTTCACAATGTTCGCGATTTTACTACTTTTTTCTATGAAACGTAAAAAAAAGTTGAGGGTCAGCGGTAGAAAAGTAGGTGGGGGTTGGGTAACTGGAACCAAACAATTATTTTTTTTAGGTCTAAGTAGATGAGAAATAGGACCTTTTCTAGCAGGCCGTTAGGTAGACTGTAAGATATTTAGTGTCACTCTGCCCTCACCAGCCTCCTCTCAGGGAAGGGGTTGACTGATGTGGGAGGGCCCCAACCCCCATCATGGCGTACCTTACAGCCTAGCCTAGCTCTTAGAAGTAGTTACATGATAAGTTAGTCGTGATATACAAACTTTACACTTATTTAAAACCATGTTATTAAAATATTAAATTGATTTCTTAAAATGTATACAAATGTATTTCATCTGTGAATTTTTTAGAAAACAAAAAATGACGATAACACACACTCTGAATACTATTCTGTGTAATGATAATTCAGAGATAACATGGTAATGTTTATACTCTATAGGGGTTACAGTGGAGATGGCTATAGTTACCACATGTATAGATAGTATGTAAGTTAAAAGAAGAGCCTGGCTCAATATTGTATTGAGTTTTAAATAAAGTTAATAACGATGATAACAGTAATAATGTAATAGTATTTTTTTTATGTGATCTGGACTTCATATATAGATTATTGCAGATGTTACATTGATATCTCTAGCCTACCTTTTTTTCAAAACAAGTTGGTTTGGAAAGTAGATTTGAGATAGTGAAACCATGACAATTCTTGGTACCTGCAGTAACTTTTTACCTCATGCTAGGGTGTCAAAATAGAACAAATAAGGTAGACTTGTGTAGCATGTGGAGCAGAAGTTACGGTGTCGATCAAGAAATCGAATGTTCATTATTTTAATGGCGTGCCTACGGTAGGCAGTAATATTCTATTTCAGATACCAAGAATTCTCTAGCCTATAAACTATCTAGATACTGACAGAAGTTTTAGGTCAACACATCAAAAAACTGACACAGGTAATTAAAAGTGAACAAAAAAAATGTGGATTTTATTTGGTTATCTAACTTTTATAAAGACAACAAATTAAAAAGTAAAACTTGAAAGTCATTCTATTACATCAAGTTGTGTTGCCGTGCCTGGGAAAACCTCTCGAGTTTTGTTTTTTTATTTATTCAAGTTAAGTCTCCCTCACATGCATAAAGTCTTATCAACACATTAAACACAACGCAGAACAAGGACAACGACATATACATTGGCAAGCTCAGCTTGAATCACAATCACATACAACCTTGATCTTTCGGTAAAAAAACTCTTTCAGAAAGTCTCATTAATTCTAAACATTTCTTTTACAGTACAAAAAAATGAACCTAGGACATGTTAAGAAAAAAAAGTACAATACAATCTGCAGCTTAGAAACCATGGCAACAAAATATAGTTTTAGGTGAAAGGTCACTGGACATCTAGCATATTTGACCTTTGACCTGACCTTTGACATTTACTTCACTACCCTTGGGAGTAAAGATTACTATGTACAGACACATCATGGACCACAGATTTCAAATACGAGATTTGCAACAAGAGTACAAATTTGAGAACCACATATTTCTTAGGCTGACTCATCCATAATTCTAAATAATTCTGTCTCTGTATCTATATATGTCTACTCAAAAGAGTGGATTTTACACAAGTTTTGCTTATAGCAAATAAAAATTCCTATTCATCAAGTCATGCTGGCAGTATAAAGACTAACTTTATTTTTGACTTAGTAATAGTATTTCGACTACAGTCCAGAACATGAATGACTTGTTTTATTTTTAGTTTCATATATACATGGTTGGTTCTGTAGCTAAAATGAGATTTTTAACTTGATGTACGTATTTATGCGTTTTTCACTTTAAAGAAATATGGAGACTTTTTTTGAGGTAACGTTTGGTAATCCAAAATAATTTATGAGGCAAAAACTGTGTGTAGTTTGATAATAATATGTCTCAATGTAATGTGAGAAATATAACAAAAGTAATGGTTTTATTTAAAGTTTGTGTCGGTAAGTAGACTACGAAAAAAAAAAATCATATACTGATATATTTAAAGTTAGTTCACTGAAAATTGATAGTGATCAGTTCCATGTACAGCCTGTTTCATTTTAGTGTTCACTGTCATTGTTTGATACAACCATGCAGAAACCATTGAGAAGAAACTTCATGCTACACTTTAAAGATAGCAAGATTGAATGAAGACAGTTTCTTGCTCTGTTTTGTCTAAATAAAATGAACTAACGTGACACTATGCAGACATCAAATGCAGACATCAAAACATCGGCACCTACATGTCTGCATCTAGCTACAGTACATATAAATGGTTTATTTCATTCAGACAAAATGTAGCAAGAAATTGCGATCTTACTGTCTTGAAGTGTAGCATGTGCTGTTTCTTATTGGTTTCAGTGTGGTTGTATCAAACAAAGCCAGTGAACACTAAAATGAAATGGACAGTAAGTTTATATGAAAGTGTTATATCACTTTTGTATGAGGAAACAAGTGAATCTTAAAAAGCCATAACATTTTTGAACAACATGTTTCAAAATTTTGCAAAATGCATCAACCTTTCCCATAAAAGAAAACAATTCAATCCATTTTCTAATTAGCAAAATTCAAAATTCATGTCTATACACACTGGTTTAATGTCCATGTGTAAACTGTATATGAACAAAACACATAATTTTATCATATACCAACACATTATAAATTTGAGAGGTCCCAATGTCGGTAGTGTTGGATCACTACGTGTGAAAAGTACAACAACATAAATTAATTGAAAATAAGAATAAAAGATTATAAAAACGAGGTACCGCTTCTTGGGCTTTAAAGTGACCATATGGATGAGGATTGGGTTTTTATTTTGGATTTATGAAACAATTTTATCATGGCATCCTATTTGAAAAATCAATGTGAAACGACATAGACCAAGTCCTTTTTTGTAACTCAGATCAATAAATTGAAAAAGCATAATAAATGTGCAAAATGTTTGTTATTGTACGTACAATAACAAACATTTTACACATTTATTACTAATTTGCACTGTGTGAGTTACAAACACAGACTTGGTCTCTGTTGTTTCATATATCAAATAGAAAGCCATGACAAAAGTGTTTTGTGTAAATTAAAAATAAAAAAAAATACCCAATCGTCATCCATATGGCCACTTTAAGGAGGACAAGCTGAATTTATGTTTTTGGACGTAATTTATTCTGCATGTTCAAAAGGTACGTGCAGCACTTTACTTACTGAAGCATACTTAACCATCACTTGCTGGTATCAAGATATAACGTTTAAACGATTTGATACACTGTAATTCATTATGCATACGATAAAATGTTGTGGAAATCCTAACTATGCAATCAACAGTTCTAACAATGTCAGAAGACAATTGCGATGCCAAACAGGACATGCATCTCGACATTAACATTATACTAAAATAGTTCAAAGAAGGTTTTATACAAGTATTTTCACTCAAGTACGAAGTTTATAAACTCAGCTTGTGCCCCTTCAAACAGTTGGTGACTGAAGCCACTACACGGGTACACACATACTGTGTACAGAATAACATACTGGTATATACAGGGTGGAAGAAACCACACTTCAAAGGAAGTTGGCATTTTGATATACTTTGTCAAAAGTAAACAAGTGGAAATAAATTGTCATTACACATACAGAAAAAAAAGCCACAACGGAAAATATCCGCAGTACAAGTACAAAACAAGCAAAGTTAGCAAAATATAAATTAAAAATTTCAAAAAATATAAATTAGCGATGAGTTGACTCACAAAACTCACAAAGCTCAGAATCTACATGTATAAATGTATTCAATTTTTCTTTCAATCTTGACGCGAGATTTGTTTGAGTTGTGGAAGTTTTTTTCAGACTACGAATTGTGATTCACATAGTAGAATACAGTGATTTCAGCTTTTTTTTTAGAACCCTGTGAAAAAAAGATGGGGGAAAATCTGGTAGCATTTCAAATTTTCCCATACATTTAACTACAGTGTGGGAGAACTAACACATTGCACTGAACAAAAACACAAATTTTCCCCCCTCAAATTAAAAGCCCAAATGCCCAGACTTTTGCAGATTGATCTTTTCCCCAGTACACTCAATGTCGGTGAGGGAAATATCAAGTTCATTTTCCTTAATTTTTTCTCTGAACAAAACACATTTTTTCCTGTCAAATTAAACAATTAACTGTTCAGACTCTTGTTGTGTGTATAATGCTAAGGAAATTTAATGGTTTTGAAGATGATAAAAGCACTGACCGTCGACAAACTTTCCGACTGCATGATGTTTCAAGATAAGCTATGAAACTACAATGTGTATTTTTGAACACTGAAATCTGTAGAACGTAGTCCCTGAAAACCAACTTTGATTGTGCGGAACATTACACAATATCATAGAACATTTCAAAGTTCTTCATGTGTTTATCTTGGAGGAAAAGGTAAGGTATTACTCTGGTGAGATTATGGTTGACAAGCTACAACACTATATTATTATGTTGGCTGAAATCTGTGTGGGTTACCACCTCTCTCTCCTTGTAACCATGGTAGCCACCTACTCACTCAGTGTCAGTCTGGAGTTAGGGGGCGACATCCAAATCAAAATGTCAGTTTTTCCCTCCGAATCTCTGCAGAAACCAAAACCCACATGCGGGGTACCTTAAAATTAGTGTTTCTGCTAAATATAATACTTTTTTTTGATAAATGTTAACCCAAACATGGAACTCAAATAAAAGCACATCTAGTCTATAAATACTTACTATATAAATATATTCATTTGAAGAATTTTGAAAAAAACAAAACAAAAAAAAAACTTGTCCAAGTTTCATGGATATTTGAAAAAATATCCAACAATCACAATGTCCAATAGTGATCTGGAAATATACGCAGTTGTACAGTCTACGCCAACAAAATAGTAAGTATTTTTTCCTGGCCATATATTTGAACCTGTTTTGATATTTGAAATTCAGTTGAAGTTCACCATGTCAGTGAAATGTAAATGCTGATGTAGATTTCCTGTCAGTCTACATTATAAAATACTGTCTGTCACCAAGATTTGGGAAATCACTACTAGGAGGAGGAGAAATAAATTTATTGTCAACATTAGCCTTTTAAGTGTGATATTGTGAATATTGCAAGTAAAAAAGAATCAAATAAATCGAGGTTACCAAAAAAGTTGATGGGTTGGATTCACTGATGTACAGCAATATTAGTTAAAAATATTGGGCTGTTCTATCATCCTGTGCCCCTCCCCCTGAAAATGTCAAACTATATAAGCACAGTAGTAGCAGTAGGTTGTTGTCAGTTTCTTCTTCGCAAACTAATATCTCTCCATTTCAAGAAAAAATCTAACATGTCTGAAAGAAAGTCAACAAAACTCTACCCTTGGAAGAAGAGAACAAGCTGCGATCAGTTTTGTCATATCACTGTGGACTGTGTACACAACCTGTCAGGGTCTGGTTTGTTATATGTTTTCTTTTGGAAAACATAAAATCGCACAACAAATAAACTGTTTGACCTTATGCAGAGTGAAATAGCAGAAAGACAAAACCTATTTACAGAGTCATTGAGAAATCTTTGCACATACATACATTTACTATAAATTTAAGATCAGCTTCAAAAACTTTCCAATAACGTGCTATTTTTTATTCATATTTTTCCCAACTACTTCTGCGATTTCTTGTAACATACATCAGACACTGTAGCACACATAAACCTAAAATTCAACCTCATGAATCAAAAGATGTAATTTTGTGTCTTTTTTTCTTTCAACAAAAATCATAAAAATGAAACAAAAAAAATCGTTAAAATATTCTACATAATGTGGTATAACCTTAACACATATTCTCAAAGCTGATCTGAAATGTGTAGTAATATAAGTTCTGATAGTCTGAAATATTGCCACAAACACATACTGGTTGAAATTGGTTGGCTGTTGACAGTATTTTTAACAATGTGTGATCGGTATTCTGTGCTGACAGAATCACTACATGAATTCTAACAAAAAAATCCTGTAAATAAACAAAATGCTAGCTGCAAATGTCCAATTCGAATGTAAGATACAGTGTGTTGTTCAGCCCTATATTGTGGGGATTTGGCCAATGTGGCCTCCAACATGGCAAATCTCAAAGGTTATTTGTGACAACTGAATGTTATGAGAAGTTGTTCTGTTTTACTCATATTAGCAAGGCTGAAATACACTGGGACCAACACACAAGTGTAGGTCACACTGGCCTGTTCTGAGTGAAGCAAACTATAATTAGGGTTAGGGATTCTAAAGACTACGTATGGTGTACATGTTTAGCTTATGTATAATTTCTCTATTGCTTAGACAGCAAATTATGTCTAGTGTCCATTTGGGTTAAAAGTTACAACCTCAATGCATTAACTCTCATGCATGAATTGTGATTTAAAAGATGGCAAAGAATGTTTCTTGTAAATTTCCATGACAGTACAGGAGGGTGGTGAAAGTATCCCCCTCCCCTCCCAAACAAAAAATCACAACTGTTACAGTACACTTATTGAAGAAAGTGTCAAAATTACAGTTTTAAAAATGTTACATCTCTAAAAAATATCCGTTATAACACAACCAGCAACTTACTCACAATACAATTTATTTCGTCATCGCGTGAAACCTGAAAGTCAGCTTTCCAATTCCTACTTTAGTTTTTGTATTACATGATTACAATTATATTGCAAGGAAACATATTGAGTTGGGGGAAACACACAGTCTCCATTAGTTATGCATAATTTACATAAGCAAAATGGCACTATTTTCATTATGATTGGCACATTCATTGACCAATCAGCTACATTGCTGATGGTCACATTACACTAATTAGCATAATTCCCATCATTCCTGTTCATTATTCAGCCAATCATCAAGTAGCTTCTCCGGTGTATAGTTTTTGTCTTTGTATCAGTGTCTTTGTGACGTGTAGAAGCTTCTTCACATGAGGCTGTAACGGTGAGAATGAAAAACTTACGTTAATACCCAAATGTTTTGTGATCTTGGGTCAATGTCCCTGAATACTGAAGTTTTTTAAAATCTCTCCAATCAATGAAAGCTGGTTGGTGGTTCTTTTGAAACAATCAAAGAAATTTGACATTTCCCCATTTTTTTTTCAAGGAAATCGACAAATATATTATTTTCCCTTGGTGTCATACGGCAGCCATATTGAATTCTACAATGGCATAATTTTGATATTATCATGACCTCTATTTCAAAAATTTCAATAGCTATTGGGTTTGAGTTTTCTTAAACAAAGTAACAGCAAAAATTTATGATTTTTATTTCTGAGGTGCATGCTACCTTAATAAAGATCAACATGGTTAGTATAAACATGGATGTCGTATCAGTAACACGGCCAACTACGCTTGGATTTACTTTTTACACTTTCACATTTTTGAGCCATATAAAACACAAATCCATCAAGTCAAAGAGAGGAATGTCAAGTGATTACATCAGTATGGTACAATGAAAGTATGATACAAAGTATGCAAATTTATGCAGGTGGTGTCACCAGATTTTCCTTCTCTGTTTAAACAGCATATGTCCTTCTCTGTTTAAACAGCATATGTCCTTCTCTGTTTAACCAGCATTCCATAAAGTGTCGATATGGATGAGGATTGAGTGTTTATTTTGGATTTTTCAATTTATAAAGCGATTTTATCATTGTTTCCTACTTGAAAAATTGATGTGAAACAACATAGACAAGTTCTTGTTTGTAACTCAGTACATTACAAAAGATTAACAAATGTGTAAAATCTTTGTTATTGTACGTACAATAACAAACTTTTAACACCTTTTTTTTTTGCTTTTTGCAATTTGTTGAGTTACAAACACAGGCTTTGTCAATGCTGTTCTACATTTACTTTTCAAGAAGAAAGCCATGATAAAAATGTTTTATAAATTCAAAATAAATACTCCAATCCTCATCCAAATGGCCACTTTAACCCTTGTCTAAAGACACTATCATTAAGTGATGGTTACTGTTTATGAAATCTAGTTAGATACTGACCTTGGTGGTACCTATTCGCTGTATCTCTTTGATCTGAGATGCACATATTTGATGTATTGCAGCAAGATCTCTGCTAACATCTGGGCATACCAGTTGGGTGATCTCTGGCCACTCCGTAATACTCTGCGAGTTCGGAAAAAAACCAGATTATTTAAAGTTGGTCATGGTATGCATAATGTAAAATTAGTCTATAGCTTGATAAAAATATCTTTAGTGTTTCACTGCCTCTAATAATATATTGGTACACTCAGCTCTGGTATGTGTCCTGCCAAAAATTTCTAGGAACGCTAGGAGCTGTCCCTGGGTTTGTGACTGTAAAAGTACCAGTCGTTTCTCTACTTTGCCAATGTCAGTCCCTCATTTTTTAGGTGAATCCCAAAATCCAAAATCCTATACTGGCAGGGCAATAAAAGTATACTTGTACAGATTTCACTTGTGTTCATTTCATATATGTACAGTTAATATAAATATACACTTGCATGGTGGAATGAAATTTTCAAAATTAATACTTACTGAAAGTTCATCGAGATACCGAATCATACGACCTTTATTGAGGATAATAAACGGATTGAGAGCCTCCATGTAGGATTCCTAGACAGATGAGAAACAATCCAAGATTAGTTCATGTACATAATATCACCACACTATCAACTCGTATTTGTATGCTTGACAATACTCAATCTGATTAAAATCTGATGTGGGTGAACTATGATCATATCATAATATATCCATTAAGTATAACAATAATCTTTACACATAACATGAAGTTAACATAAAACATACACAAATTTAATAAAGTCAGTTGACAATCCAGTATCACAAGTCCTTTGCCAAGACTCACTACAGATTGACTTCTTCGTCAGTTTTGATGTGCTTCCTACTTGACATGACCACTTTTTTTTCATTGCCATGATAATTCTGAGAGTACCAGCACTCTATATTTGACCACCACTTTCATTATGTACGATGAACAAATACTGCCAGTAACTACAACTTAGAATGACTATCTCACCTTGGCACCAAATTCTACAATATTGGCCAGGTTCTGGATTGCTTTGGCAACAATTGTAAGAGTTCTTGCTGCAGTCTCTGATGGGGGCTCTGAAGTGAAAAAAACCATCAAAGACATGAGTTTTTTGAGAATATTCTCATGATTTTTACAATTCTTGCAAACTGGACACTCATGCATTCACACACACACACACACACACATACACACACACGCACACACGCACGCACGCACACACAGACGAGACAGACAGACAGACACAGAGTAAGTAAGAGAGTTTACCTGATGTTATGTTGAATTGCCTTGGATTCATAATTGCAGGACATATCAGCCTTAGAAAAATAAACCCCCTGTAGATGAAATAGAGTGATAACAAAGAGTAAGTCACAGACACTTGTAGTATGAAATTTAAACCATAGCCTTATGTAATGACTTATGTCTGGAACAAACACATGTAGGCTATTTCATGTAAATGAAACCATTGCAGGCTCATTTGTATATAAGTACAATACTTGGTATATTGTATTAAGTAACACACTATACTGCCAGTATTTATAGTATATTTAGATGATATTCCCCAATATTTCTCTTTGTTCAGCCAAGGAAAATATGAGTGACCTAAGGGGCTTTGTCACTATGAATTGATAGACCCATACTGACAACCCTTAGGTCATGAGTATTTTCTGACTGGATGAAGACAAATATTGGAGAATAACATAACTATACCAGCACCAGTAATATCAAAGAAAAATTGGGCAAAGTAGTGGTAATTTTGAACGTTTTGACTCATATTTTGGACACAGCAGAACCAGTGACGTAGACACACGTTGTTGTGACATAGACGCGAATTGCTGTGACGTAGAACAACCAGAGTATATGTTCTATATTTTTGTTCTAAATGGCTCATGCATGGTATAAATATGCATGAATGCAAGTAATCACTGAAGTATGGCCTACCCAACAACTCTGGAATGTGTATCCTGATTGTTTGGCCACTTCTTCTTCACATCTTCTTGTAAACAGCCACATAGATAGCGTAGAGGCCTGTGAAAAAAAAACCCAGTAATATATAGTAAAGGAATATATATTATCTACATCTAAAAGATATGGCATTCTCTGTTGAAGTGACAACAGAAGCATAAAAATAATATGTGAATAACAAAATAAATGTGTGGTTGTGAAATTCAAAGTTTTGATTTCTCTGGAGTGGATACATCCCCCAATTGCATCATATTATATCCATCTGCCAACTATTTGGGGTTTGCATACCGGGAAAGTGATTGTCTTGCAATGAGCAATAGTTAAACTTAACACATCCAAAGGAACATCTTAACCAATTTGTGAGACCAGTACATTAACCATTTTCAGTTATTTATACATATCAACACACACACAGACACACACACACACACAGACACACACAGACACACACACACACACACACAGACACACACACACATTCACATACATGTGTGCATACATGTATGAGTACACACACACACACACACACACACACACACACACACACACACACACAAGTACATGCACATATATATGACTCTCTATCATGCCTACAGCTCAAGAGAAACAAGAGTCTTTCGTGCAGTTGTTTTAAAAACATGAAAAGTTTGCATGTCTGTAATACTTACATAGGGCATGAATCTGCTGATGAAAAGATGGCCTCTGCCAAGTCTTTTAAAAAGCATAACAGATGTTCACAATTGACATTAACATCCATTCCTTTCTCTAACTTCAGTGGATTTAACTGAAATTCACAAATGACACATGTAGATAAGTATATGGCTATAGTACAATGAAATAAACGACATCCATTTCTAAAACTTGTAGAAATCATTACAATGACGGTATCAGTATGCTGACTGCATGGATTCTGGATTGAGAATGAACACAATAACTTTTGTGGTGGAAGATATTCTGTCAAAAGTCTAAAACATGTTCACACCATATTTCCAATTGTTAACTATCAAGATGTTGTTGTTTTCAAAGCACTTCCTAGCTAAAAAATCATAAAAATGATTTCAGATAGGATACAATCTTCGAAAATAACTGCAATTTATTACGTCGAGACAATTCAAATGGGAGTGTGCTTAGCAATATTCAATGTTTTCCAACTTTTAGTACAAAATCTACAGCTGATTGAAAATGAACTTCGTCTTGATAATACTTTGATTCTGATATACTGCCCTCACATGACCTGGTACAGTATCAGTGCTAGAGGGCGCTTTACCTCATTTTTCTACCAAATATTTTGAATCTTACCTCACATGATTGTTTAGAGTCTAATATTCTAAGTATAACTTCCTTTACAGCAAAATGTACAAATGGGGTGGCAGTCATCTTCATGTATTTATCCATTAGAGTAGTTCCTATTGTATTTGCACGAAAGAGGGTTGACCTCTCATCTGTTGACAAAGACATCGATATGTTAAGCGCATGATTATCGGGTAAGTTTGACGGAGAACCCCTGGTTGACTACACTATGGTAATGACCGGCTTATACCATCATATGACCTGGGCTATTCAGTGGAGGGATCTAATCAAGAACTGGCTGATAGTATTCACTCATATCAAATGTAATGTCTTCCGACAAACAGCATTAAAACTTGAACAGCTAATATAAAATCAACATAGTCTGAAAAAATGACAAGTTTTTACAGTCATAATTATGATAGGTAGTACAGCCAACATTATACCATGCACACGCCAAGCTGAACAAAACAATATGGAATTTATACCCTGATCATCCTATGTCACGACAACGCATGTCTACACAATTGGTTCTGCTGTGTTCAAAATATGACTTTACGAGTTAAAACAGTCAAAAGTGCCATTCTTTCCTGAGATTACTGGCATTGATCTAATCATATTATTCCCCAATATTTTTCTTCATTCAGCTTGAAAATACCTGTAACCAAAGGGGCTTTGTCACTCATACTATCCTTGGCTGAATAAAGAAAAATATTGGGGAATATGGTATTACCAGTATATCACATGTTATGTTAGTACCTACGTAGAATTACGGTATATCTCTCAATCCGTAACCTGTCATAATGTGGAGACTATACACTGGTATAATGTAATAACCATCTACCCACCTTCTGTTTCTATTTCCCTGGTATTCAAGTTTTTCAGTAACGTAACTTCTTTCTTCTGACTTCTAAATAACTTCAACACAATGGATGCAAGATGACTCCTACTTTTACCACACAGCTCCTCTAGTGCATAGATTGTTTGCAAATCGGAGGAGAAAACCAGCTAAAAAGACAACAAACATAATCACATATAAATATGTCTAGTCAAATAATTTCCTTAGTTCATGTAACCACACAACACGAGCACACTTCTCAGCACACCATACATATATGCAGACATCCACATCATAACATACATACATACATACATACATACATACATACATACATACATACATACATACAAACATACATACATACATACATGTACATACATACATACATAAATACATACACAGTAACACACACACACACACACACACACACACACACACACACACACACACACACACACACACACACACACACACACACAGAGGTGACCCACCATTCTACTCACCTCCTTCAACATAGTATATTCTTCTTCAGGCATAATAATTTCTTGCATATATCTTGAACACATCCTAATGGAGCCCATATCTACTTTACATTGCTGTAAAGTTACCAGTGGATACCAGTCTTCTACAGCTAAACCGTTGGGTAGTTTGTTGATCAGAATCACCATGGTACACACTATGGTATCTTTGGTTCGTTTATTTCTATTATATACACTAACAGTCAGGGACTCGATATCTTCTGACAAATCTCTGTGAAGAGAATGATGTATGACACTTTTTTTAGGCTTTCAGTACCTGGTTTTATATCACTCATTACCAAAACAAGAGAGTATGTGTGACAAACAACTTAACTACGATTGAGTGAACAAGACAGTTTGCAGTCGAAAGCTCTCAGCTTATCAACAGCGCCCTCTATCACGAGTAAACAAGGCTGACTGCAGTCGAAAGCTCTCGGCTTATCAACAGCGCCCTCTATCATGAGTGAACACGACAGTTTGTAGTTGAAAGCTCTCAGCTAATCAAAAATATGTTGTGTGCACTGGTTAAAATTTTAGTACACATCTTGAATATGATTTTCAACTCAAAAAAATAACATGAAACAATATAGACCAAGTCTGTGTTTGTAACACAATAATTGCAAAAAAAAATTTCAAAGTGTACAAAAGTTTGCTATTGTATGTATGGAAGTGATTTGAAAACATACTCAGTAAACACACAAGTAATCACTATGGCTATCAGCCTTGCATGCATATGTCGCCTCCCCATATATTGAAACATCATGCATAAATAAAATAGTTTGATGACTTGAGTTTACTTGTGATTAAAACTGGTTACTTGTACATACCTACGTTCCAGGGTTTGAACTACAGAGAAACGGACTAGATTAAAAAGACGTATATATTTCCTGCAATATATTTTTGTAGATACTTACTCTAGTATAAAAGCTTCATTCCAAATCGGATCAGGTCCTGTCTGTACTTGAGTTCTGGCTACCTTGACGTCGTTGAGTGAAAGAACACAGTACGGGTGGGGGACCTGTTTGACGGCCAGTTTATGGGCATCCATGATATGTACTGTAAGACTCCGTAAATGTTTGACACCTTTTTTAACCATATTGTGGTGTACTCGGTGGGACTTGCTGCAATACTGCCGTATTTGCTGCATCCATTCCTACATGCAACACAGACAATTTGAAATAAATTATTACCGTAGAATTGATCATACTGTGGATTGTTTGCTCCTGAAGAAGTTGAGGAAATACATACAAGATATAGACAACATTATCATTGCATTACTTTAGGTTAGTGTCGCCTATGGGGAGATATGATCGAGTTGCAACCAAGTGTATGTTACACAGGCTTCAAATCTGCAGTTTTCAGTGAATAAGTGATGTCATTTTTCAGAGCTTGTATAGTTCTATTTGACTGCTTTGTTTATTGCCATGTGATTGGTATTCATGAGGAAACTTTTAGCTCTCAAATATTGCGAAAAAATTAATATTTCCAGTAAAGGTGACTGGTCCATTGTTATATGGTAAATGATGGTTGGGTATATTGTTGTACTAACCTGCATTCTGTCACTACTCTCTGCACAAAAATAGTAAATATTGAGATCACCTAACCCCTTGGACACAATCTGGAAGCAGTTTGGCCTGTGGAGACATTTAAAACAAAATACAATATTGCAGGCGTCACACGCATACGATCAAGTCTTCAATTTTGAAACATTGATCAATAACCAGGTGGCGCCATTAACAGCTGGCGACAACATTCAGTCCACTGAAGAAGTCAATCGAGTCTAGATGAAATATTTGGACAAGGTAGCAATTTCTGCTTGTGATAAAATAAACATCATGAATTCATGCTAATGAGTCTCTTTCTCATCTCATGATTCATGCTAGTCCACAGCAAATGTCCACCTTACATTCCAAGCCATACGGCTTCATTTCAGTTAAAAGAATAGAAATCTATGACAGAACCTTGTGATATGTGAGTATAAGTGTGGCGTACTCGGGGTATTTGCATGAGTGCTTGCAGTGTTCTCTGTGGCAGTACTTTCACGAGTGCAAATACCCCTGAGTACCCACACTGGAACTCACATGGTATGGGGATCTGTTATTATTACACACGTTTATCTAAAATGGCAAATTGCCATAAAAATCATAACAAATCATAAAGTGCGATGACGCGATTGATTTTGTGGGTAGCAAATTATCATGTCCTCATTTGCATGCAGGTATGCAGTAAAGTTTTTGGTATTGCACTGCATTGCAAATACCACTAGTATGCACGTGCACCAAGGCCAATAATCTCTGGTACATATGTAATAACATATATTGCTTACCTGCCAAACAGGGTTTCATGCACTGTATATACTGTACTATAGACTAAATCTATAAGACCTTTAGGTTTGGTACGCTGTCAGAGAAACACACATGGATCAAATCAACAAAACATGTGAAAGTTTAAAAAAAAATAATACTATAGCAAGGATTGAAAATGTTATCATTTCATCTTGAGTATAAATGGAATAAATTGTAGTGATACCCTTGTGACATGGTTAGATTATTATAAAGTAAGTTGATAAGACCCGGGAGAAAGATCATGTACGGTGACTGTAAGGGTAAAGCTCGTTTCAAAGGATATGCAATATTTCATTTCTAATTATATCCTGTTGAGGGTGCTGTTTCATTTCTATGAACACACTTGTATATCCTGTTGAAGTAGACAGATAGATTTATCATTGTTTGAGCTCCTGAAACGATGAGCTAAATAAGTAATGACAGATTTTTCAGTCTACTGATGAGGGCGCTTTTGAAATTTCTGAAGCGACTTCAGGAACAGAATGATTGGCAGTCATCTTGTTGCATGGGTATAAATACTTTGTAAGTATTAGAATCTTTCCCTAAGTGGATAGACTATGTTCTGCTACTAGCCTCGTAGACAAATGTTTCAGATTGAGAAAAAAGCATATTTTTCACATCTAAACCTTCAAACCCAACAAGGAAATTGATAGCAGTATTCTTCTGATGAGTAGCAAAAACAATACGGGTATGTGTTTCTTTTAACTCAAGCATTTCAACGATAAAACATGGGAACATTTTCAAATTACCTTTTCATTTTCAAAGAAGTATAGTTGTTGTTCAGCACCATTCAATACAAAATACAACACCTTCCATTTCTTGGTTCTTCCACCTGTAATGACCAAATATAATTAGATTTTAATTCCCAAATATTTTTCTTCATTCAACCGGAAAATACTTAGTGACACTAAGGGTTATCACTACGAGTCATGGAGAATAACATAATTATACCAGTGCTAGTAATATAAAAAACAAAAATCAAGTAATGGAAATTTTGAACTTTTTGATTCATATTTCAAACACAGTAGAACCAGTGACGTAGACATGCATTGTTGTGACACAGACGTGTTGTCGTGATGTAAAGTATATATTCCTTATTTTTGCCTTATGCATGGTATAATCTCTCTTATTAAACGTACTATACACACTTCTTGAATCACAGTGTACAGTTACAGAAAGAAAGACATCACCTGATATACAATATTAAAAAAAAAATTGATCTAAACTATGATAATTATCCTAAAAGCAAACAGTGTCAATAGTAGTCATGATGTCATTTCTACAGTTTTTCACATAAACCCTTACAGGAAATCCTAAAAATGGCTGAACACATGATAATTGCAGTTGGCCTTCTTTGCAAAATTTCAAAGTTGAATTTTAAAGTTACCAAGGTGCTATTTGATTACCCAAAAATCATATTTATACAAATGGAAGTAGATAAAATTAATTATTAATACAGAAATAAAGACAGAAATAAGCCTGACATGGACTTTTCCTCGTTGACATATATATGTACTTACTTTTCTTATTCAAGTATCCTCTCATTACTGATGCATCTACTCTGTTAGACAAAATAGCTGTACCAGTATTTCTTGCCTTGATTGTTGCATACACTGCATGCTTATCTACATTCTGTAGTGTCCTTCCGTTGGTTTCTACCCTTGGCTGTTGGAAAGAAAAGGAAACCACGGCAATTCAGAAAAAAATTGACATGAATACGGAATGGGTATTTCTTTTGCAAGAGTATATTTTAACTAAAACATTGTAAAAATTGGAGAAGCGTGATGTTGAATATGCAAATGAGGAGCCAGATGCTTGTTTCCCAGTGTTCAATTAATGTCCATGCACAGTCCAAGGAGATAAAGAGAACACAAGCTAAAAAATATGATTTCATTTATCTTTTCAAGAAAGATGTGTGATCGAGTGATGCAGATGCAAGAGTTTATTTTTCCTAGGCTCGAAAACATCCAAGAGAATCTATGATAGTTCAAGTCACTCTTCAATTCCATTTTAAGGAACTATGATCAAACAAAAGCATATTGTGTCATACGGCTCCTGAGACTATTGAGGGATAAACACGAATTTGAAATTGTAAATGTTCGTATATATAAAGCAAATCAGAGATTAATTTTCACATTTACCTTCATTTGTACAGGACTGCCAAGAGTGAAACCTTCCACCAACTCTTCTCTCTGGTAATGTTCAATGATAGCCTCAATGCTGTTAATATACAATGTGATTCCATGCTTTATTTATTCAAATATTTCCATGGCGACAAAGATGTTGACGTCAGAATCAGTTTCATAGGGGGTAGTTCATTATTTGAGCTTAATATCTTGCCCCCAACACCTTGAAATGCAGTATCATTATGTTGATTCCCTGATGTGGTCTCAAATGTCATAGTCTTGTTTAAAAGCATTTATGAATGTGTTTTGTAATGAATTACAGTATGAATCAAAATTGTGTGCAGTTTTAATGATCAGACATTTCTCATGAGGACCGTATTCAACAAAGTATCGTAAAAATAAAAATAAAATAGCAACAATGGTATTGTGGCAAAAGTAACACATACAATGATACGTAAGTATGTCCTTATGTACATACATATTTATGCATGCATGGACACATGGACACACACACACACGCGCGCTTGCACGCACACACGCACACACACACACACACACACACACACACACCTACCTAAATACATACATACATACATACATACATACGTACATACGTACGTACATACAATACATACACACACATATACATACAAAATGTACATACATACATACATACATACATACATACATACATACATACATACATACATACATACATACATACATACATACATACACACATACACACATACATACATACATTGAAACACACACACACACATTTTTTCAGAGATACATGAAGACGCAAATCAACAAACTAATTTCTATGATTAATTATAAACAAAATAAGCTTTCATCATGTCTGTACCTGTTATAATATCGTCCACCCATTACAAACTGATTGCCTTGATTTTGTATCCAGAACCTCTGGATAGTCTCATCAGTACGGAAAGACATGGAATAATCTCCTGGGTTTCTTTCACTTGGCCTGATGATGAAGCTTCCAATGTCACCCTCTGTAAAGCAAAGACAATAATAAAAGTTAGGTAAGAAGTGATCAGGGTGTAAAAATGAATGTGTACATGTTTGTTTTGTTGATGAAATCATGTTTATCATTCGTGTGCACTCTCTAGATTTTGCATTTGATATTTTGACATTGTACTTTCCTATAATTGACATATTGCTCAAAGCACAAGACACTAAAATATTACTCTGGTAGTTGAGCCTTCGGTTGACTGAGACAGACAATAATTAAAATTATTGTTGCCACATGTTGATACAACAGTGTGATAAGGTACTGAATGGACATTGGTTTAAGTATAATCTCAGTAGGCAGACACCCTGGAGTTTTATCAACAGAGTTCCATTAATTTGCAGTGTACTGTTTTGGTACTTCCAATGTTTACACTATCTTGATCACAGGAGGATTAGAATCACACAACAGAGGAACCGCTATCACCCACTTGTATAATCTACTACATTGAAGAACAATAGATTTAGTTTGCACGTATCATAGTAAACCGAACGCTTGATTACCTGTGTCGTACCACTTGCACAGACCAAAAATGGCACAATCCTTACACTTCCACAACTTGGGAAGCACAAAATTTGTGTTACCACACAGATCCCTAGCATAACAACCTCTATCTTACAGGCCCCCATGTATATATATCTGGGGTGACTAGGACAGCAGTGAAAAAAATATTGCCCAACAACTATAGCCACTCAGTAGCAAATGGCAGTGGCAAGGAGTGAACAGGCAAAGAGAGAATTATAAACTTGGTATTACCACAGGGGAAACAATTCTGATAAAAGATGCAACATGGGATTCAAACTTTGGGCTTTAGTTTCTGAGTTTGAATTACACAGATACTCAGACACCTCTGGTTCTATGATAAAACACAGCTTTTGAGTATAGCTTCTTTAATATGAAATGTACACGTTTCAATGGTTCAATATGAAATGTACACGTTTTTCCAAATATGAAATGTACATGTTTTTCCAATATGAAATGTACATGTTTTCCAATATGAAATGTACATGTTTTCCAAATATGAAATATACATGTTTTCAAATATGAAATGTACATGTTTTCCAATATGAAATGTACATGTTTTCCAAATATATGAAATGTACATGTTTTTCCCAAATATGAATTGTACATGTTTTTCCCAAATATAAAATGTACATGTTTTTCCCAAATATGAAATGCACATGTTTTTCCCAAATATGAAATATACATGTTTTCCAATATGAAATGTACATGTTTTCCAATATGAAATGTACATGTTTTGCAATATGAAATGTACATGTTTTTGATATAAAAAATCATGCTTGAGATAACATGCTTTTATGCAGAGGAAACTCCCTGGTGTCAAACAGTGAATAAACATCCTGAAATTAATCTCAAAGGTATTCCAAACAGCGTGTTCTTAGCTATGACCCATCAATTAATCTTATCTAGCTTTCATTTTCTAGTGCAATTTCCACGTAATATATTCACATGTGAATACCACAGATATAAATTACCATAACAACGATTACCACAAACATCATACCAATAGCTTCAGCAAGAGTGGCTCCTGTCTGCTTCAATAGTTAACATTTTAACATGTGTTGTTCATGCTCTTCTGCCTTTAACAACTCTCCATAGATGACACAAGCCCCCCCCCCCCCCCCCTTCAAATATCTATTTATCCTACGTTCTCCATCCTTTACAATTTTGATTTCCTTCATGTCAACACATCTTGAAGACACTCATGTTAATGTTTATTTTTTGTGTGATAATTTTACATTAAAAAAATCACGATACATACACGTACTGTAGCATGACATATTTTTATTTTCTGTGAAAAAGTAGGAAAAATAAAGACTCACCTGACATTAGCATCTCTGCAGCTTCTTGCTTACTGATATCACTTTGGAACCACCTATGAATTAAAAAAATAGAATGACAAATTTGAATGACAAAAAAAAAAGGATATTTGAGTTATTTTGTATCATTTTCACTCAAACTATTTTCATGAAAATGCTGACAGCTATGACAGTGTTGTGACAGACGGCACTTTGTGATCACTCTCAATACCAACAAAAACTATGGTGGTAAGAGTTAAACTTTGCAAATTAACAAAATATACACCAGGAGGAGTACCCATTAATGTGATGACCTATGACTGGCACTAGCACCTGAACTCCTTCAGGTTTTAATCCCATGCTCTCTGTCCTTGCCATCTTTTTAGTGAGGCCCATATGATGAGATGACATTATTCCATTCTGTGCCAGAGTATCAGAAAAGATGGTTCAACATAGCTACTCCTCGAACAGTGATGGAAATGGCAAAAGCTATTTCTAATTCAAAAATATATTTTCTAATTCAAGAATATATTTCCTGTTTACACATACATGTAGAAATGTCAGAAGTCATGATTTTTTGTATAATACATGCACTGCCACTTATTAATAGTTGGAGTCATTTGAAGGGTTGAACTGAAGCTCTCACAAGGTCTCACTAATTGGAAAGCTCAGGCAACTATACTTTCATATTACAGGTATAATTTTTACAGCAAAAGATGGGGGTGGGGGAGATGTTAAATAGGACACAACAATGTTTATGTAGACACATGCAACTCCAAACACAAAAGAAACGACTGCACTTAGTTGGGATATAGAAGTAGACTAGTAACCATATTGCCCTCCAATACCTCTAAGATGGAAAGCTGTCTGTTGCTGATCATAACACAAAATAACAAATGTGAGAGATTACTTACGCTTTGCCTTCAAGAGGGTCTACTTGTTGATCCTGAAACAGTGAAGAAAATGAATAATGAGATAGTATGAATCATTATAATTATAAATGTTTTCTTTAAAAGTCTTGAAATTTTAGCTTAGCCTCAATCACTCTCAAGTTTGAATGTTGCACAATCAACAAAAATTCTACGGTGACGTAATTCATTAAAATGTAATGTCCATGTGAAAATGTTGAGTTAAAGGGGAACACCACTGCAAGATATATAGACATGTTCAGAAATTTTGGGTCCTTGGCAGTCATTTCACAAAACTGAGTTGAAACTTGTTCCGCATTCATTGTTCAGTGTAGTTCTCATGGGAGTGAGCATTCAAGCATATGTACTAGCAGAACATATATTCATGACTCACAACTGCTTATCACTTTCAACTAAAACTCAAAGGTTATGAAAATGTCTTTATTTCCTGACATTCCCCTTTAAAGTATCTGAATACCATCATTCAAAAAATGAAATGTGACGCCATTGCTTGATACTCCACTCTAAGTTATGAGTTCTTACTTTTTACTTTGTCTCTCTCATTTCAAAATCTAAGCAAACAAGGGTTCACACTTACTATTTCTTCCACCAAGTCTTTGATGACCAAACCACTTAGATTCGTAGAATGAGATGTTACCCACAGCCAGCCATTTTCTAATTCATTTTGCACTGTGAAGACTTCGCCTTTCACAAAACTGGGGAATTAAGTTTTAAGAAATTTCAGCACAGAGAGATCATATGACATGACATCTCTGTATCATGAGCAATAATGGATCAAAGATACGTTCCTATTGTGAAGAGGCCTTAAAATCAATAGTTGTTTGGTTCCGGTTACCCAACCCCATCTAGCTTTTTACAGTCAACCCTGAACCTTTTTTTATATATTCGAGAAAAAATTGATAAAATCGCAAAAATTGTGAAGTCTTGAAATAGTGGATGCAGAAACTGACATCAACTTAAAAAGACACTCTAAAACTATTCAACCAATCTGTAATGACTAATGGCAGTATATCTGATAGGAAGAAATAAACAACAGAGACCATTTGGAAAACAATGGAAAACATGAACTAGACACTCATACAGAAAAAAAATGAAATAAAATAAAATGAAAAAATTGAATTGAAAAATTTAGCATAGCCGGAACCACACAATTTTTTTTATTAGGCCTGATAAAGATTTAATTCTCCCACTCTCAATTAATAATATTCTAGCCTTGAAAACAGTCATTTTTAGCTGGAACTGCTATATATATAGTTGAGGAAGTTGAACAAATGTCTGCTACACATACCATTCATATGTCAAATGGCGATTATATTCAATACTTTTCCCAGTAATTACCCTGTCTTGCAAGGTCATTGTGTCATAACAAACTAATTAGACATGTAACTCCATAGAGTTGTGACATTTCTAATAATATAATGCCATTTCTAATATCATCATTTTACTGTTGTTTAGAGTTTTTGAGACACACTTGGATAAACAATCCTTTGCTGAACCCAACAAACAGATTTCTAAGTCACACAAAATGCCAACAGGCGCTAGATGTTGAGACATCAAATGACTACTCGGTATTTGTGTCACTTTTTTTGAATTTGTTGTGTCGATTCTATATCTAGCCAGGTGAAACATTACTTGTAAGTAATAAGAGCCACTGGTCGTGGTACAAGATTTAGAACATCTTATTATAAACGGCATATCTAGCCATATTACTATCAGTATATCTAGCTAGTTTTCAATGTTTAAAGACACAAAGTATAACATACCTTAGTTCATCTGTCCCAGGAGAACAATTGTACGGTAAGATTGCCACCACTCGTCTTCTGTCGTCCACAGGCTGTACAAAATGAATACAATGTACATGTAACTATACAATCATTTGAAATCAGATCTTAACTTTCTCCTATTAAAGAGTTTTTTTTGGAGGTACTGTAACTCTTTTTGGAGGTACTGTAACTTTTTTTGACGTATTGTAACTTTTTACTGCATATTCACAGATGCCTGTAGTATTCTGAAACATAGGCTAACCTTCACTTACTATTGGCAAAAGTCAAACTTGGTATCTGCATATACCATACCATATAATCAATTTGATGATATAGGGAAGTACACATGTACTAAAATATGAGATAAACCACAATTAATGTTATCAACTACGCTAACAATACCAGGATACAATATCTAATACCATAGGAGACATGAATTAACATTAACATACTAAGGGTTTTCACTGGTGTAAAAATATCATTATAAGCTCAGCTTGTGCTACTTTATTACTTTTATTTCCTTATCATGAACTGAGAATGTAAACTGATACTTTATTTATAACAGGATGTTTGAAAATTCCATATATTTAAATCCTTTCCGTTATTATTTTCAATTGAGAATATCTTCAATTCCAAATGTTGGCAGGTATGGAAAACAAAAGCAATACATCTACTCAACATTGAGGGCGCTATCACTAGTTTCTTTCTGGCAGTAAGCATAGCAGGGGCGCGTTCGGTAGTCAAAACGTTTTGTCATTGTCTGGCCAGGGCGCCCTGGCCCTGCGCCGAACTGTACCTTGCATGTTGCGCGTGAAAAACAAAAGATGGCGGCACATTCAAACAGAAGATTGTCGCATTTTGTGTACATTCAGCACTCATCATTGAAAAGACGATGCACATAGTTAAATCACACCTTTGCAGTACTGTCAGGATGCTAGAATGCCTAAAAAAGACCTGTTATTTATGCATACACTATTTTCACACTAACGAAGTGATCTTTGACCTGTGACCTGACCCCAAGTTTATCTTGAATGTACGTATCAATGTATGTATCAATGTACGTCAAATCGACCGTACCATTATCCCGACGGATATTCGTATTTCTAAATACCGTTGCCAATTGTAAATGACCAATTCCATGAACTTTTTTGCAGTGCTGAATCAAACCTAATGTTCACTAAGTAATCCTACACAAAAACGGAAGTTCGCCGATGAAGTGAGAATTCGTGGCCGCCATCTTGGCTTTTGGCGAGTCACCTCACTCTTCCGCCTTCCTTCGTCCCGGGTTGCCCGCGAAAAACTATGACAATTAGTCGTTCGGGAACAAAACTTTTTGAAACGTCCGCGGGCGCTTTGTCTACCGAACGCGCCCCAGTTCTGTCGAGCCATTTGTCTTGAGATGTATCACATTACAACTACCAGCTAGGACAAATATAGTTAATCACTTGATTGGGTGAAAAGAACTGATAATGTTGCGATATTCGAAACATAAATTTTATAGGTCCTTGGGTTCCAGACAGTCAGTCACTTATCCCATGTACACAAAATCCAAGTTGATTGCTTACCTCTGGTGGTGGTACTGCGTATAGTAATCTTTCATCTTTGAGGATACATGATACACTAGAGTACCAGCTAATTAACCCTGACAAACTATCAAACTGTCTACTACCTATGTAGTAATCCCCACACACGGCTGTTATCCTACAAGAAATTGGGGAAAAGGATACCATCAAGGGTTTGCTCAGTAATGATGACAGATAAAGTAATAACAAGTAGTTTGTACTCTAGTACAAGTACTACATTTACATGTATTCAAATCATTACATGATACGCAAGCAAAGTTGTAATTGTTCAAATACAACTATGAGATTCTATATCACAACAATATGAGTGTAAGTCATTGGGAAATTGTCGAACTCTGCAAAAAGTTTATAGTATGAGTTGTTTACCTATAAGCTCACAATATAGACAGTAAGATATGTCATGTCACCGGCGATGTGTGACGGCAGCCTGTCACAGCGTACCTTACAGACTACTCAGCGAAAATGAAGACTACGATTACGGATGCTAGAATACAGGATCAAGTTGAAAAAATTGTATATAGAGAGGCTTTATCTGAGGTGAAATTGTTTTAACAGTGAAAGTTGGGACCAGTGTCCTTCTGGTTCACCTACTAAACTTCAATGTATGTAAGAAGTACTACTATATCACTAAACTCACTTGAAATGGTTTATCCCTGTATTTCCGAGGAAAGACAGAACATAAGCTCCAGAGCGGCTACTACTTTCTCTAACAAGATAACTTCCACATCTTCCAGTTGTCAGTAATCGTTCTTCTGCAATGCTTCTGTCTACCGTCCCATGGTACCATCTGTGAAATAGAACAAAGAATGTGAATATACAAGGTTGAATCTCTAGAAGCCATACAACACATATATTTGTACATGCATATATTTATATTGGTCGAATTTTAATATATACAGATCCTCTACCTTTACAAACATGACTGTGGACTAGTTGTCAGTGATGGAGTTTTGATGTGTTGAATGTCCACTGGTAAGAACTGTGGATTGTGTATTTGTGTCCAACTATATGCATGTATGTATAAAATATGTACATATGTGTGTTTGTGTGTGTTTACGTGTGTGTGTTTACGTGTGTGTGTGTGTGTGTGTGTGTGTATGTATGTGTGTGTGTGTGTGTGTGTGTGTGTGTGTGTGTGTGTGTGTGTGTGTGTGTGTGTGTGTGCACATTTATGTGTATATATGCATGTATGTACACGTATATATGTTAAGTATCAACAATTTTTCTCATTATTGCGTGATTATAATCTGGAAAGATTTACTTCCGCAGTACAAATGTATCAGAAAATCTTACAATGTACATACATGTACATGCGTCATTCCATGGCATGGTAAAACAGAAAACAAGGTTAATTATGCAAATCATGATGCAAATTAGCTACCAACTTGAATTTTTTTATCTATGTTTGGGGTCCACGTTTACAGGTGTTCCTCACCTGTGTGAACTGCCTGTCTATTGTCAAAGTTAAATAAATAAAAATAAAAAACCTCAAAAGTGCAAGCAAATCAGCATGATCATCCATCAAATCAAAATCTAGGGTAATTTTATCTTTGATAAACGACACATATTCTCTTGAAAAAAACACAAGGTGACTTGTGATTACACTATAATATATGCATGATACAAACAAAGTAACTCGTTTTAAGTCTATCATGGAGCTAAAATGTCATGACAACTGTCAAACACACAGTTCTAAACATAGAGAGTCACCTAATATGACAGCTGTCCATTCAAATAAACCTTGATGATATCAGCTACATGTAACAGTATACTAAATTCCATTGTTTCCTCATCTGTAGTTAACAGCTATGAGGTACACATAGATACATGCAGGATAGGAAGTGAGAATCACTTAAATTAACGAGAATCGGCTATAATAATTGTGTCAGATAACACTTCTCGTTAAAATCGGCGTTGTATTACAGATGTACACGTATATAAGGAACATCATAAACCTTTACATGTAGTGAAGTAAACTCACAATCTTAGAACTTTGGCAAATCTTGCAAACACATGTATACTAGAGTGTATCATACTTTGGATAAGCTTCTATTTTTGCATGAATTTTACAGGTGCTAAGTTTAACTTTGTTGTACAGCAATGTACAAAACCACAACCCAAATAAATATAAATGGATGATGTGTAGATAAGCAATTTCTGTCATATATATACTGACTTCCCCCTGGTCTGTTATTTGTCCATATTTGTGCCGACACAGTAATAAACACAAGTATTATAAATATGAGTTTATACTACTCTTTGTCTAAGAAATTACGACTGTACTTTCCTTTAAGAAAATGAGTGGTCTAAAATGATGATTAAACTAATTTCCTGAATGGCAGACATTCAAAATTACCATCGTTCCATAGACTTCTGTCTGTCTGTATGTATGTCTGAGCTCTATGTCTGTGTCTGTCCGTCCGCCCCCTCCCTCCCTCCCCCTCCCTCCCTCCCTCCCCCTCCCTCCCTCTCTCTCTCTCTCTCTCTCTCTCTCTCTCTCTCTCTCTCTCTCTCTCTCTCTCTCTCTCTCTCTCTCTCTCTCTCTCTCTCTCTCTCTCTCTCTCTCTCTCTCTCTCTCTCTCTCTCTGTGTTTTTTAAGCATAACTTAACACACATACCTACCTTAATATATCATATGAAAGCATTTCTTTAGCCATGATTCAGAACACTAAATCTACAAAACACGTTACAAAAGCTCCACCAAGTGTTGAGAAGAATATAAGAAGACCAGGAAAAACTACATGTACATACGTACGTACATCTCATCACCAGCCAAACACACACATTGAACCCCATTGCATGTATTTGTAGGTCACACTTGACTAGTATTCATGACGTATTGATATATTAATATACTGGGCACTTCCCTGTGTACTATTAATGTACTGTATGTATTGCTACAATTTGCTGGCAACGTACATCAGATGATGTGCAATATTTAAAGCTTGATGACTCACAAACACAAAACTGTGCCTAGTCTTTTCGTCACGACAACAAAACTATTTGCTGGTAAGTTCTGACGCAAATGGAATTAGTAACATTAATGCATATATTATATTCCACGTATTTCTAGCCCATATTTTGAGACATCCACGAAATAAAAACATAATTAATTATATTTAAACTACAATAACTACCATTTACATTCAAATGTTTCACATATTCTTATTTCTATGCTAGTAATAATGAAGTCAAACACGATTGGCTATTCAGTGACCTGTATATTGTACTGTACTAAAACAACTGTTTTGATTGGCTTGAAAGGACAAAGCTGATAGCTCTATTAAGTGATCTGCATATTACATCACAATGGAACAACATCTGTGTACTTATTTCATGTTTCTGGCAAAACATGATGCATGCAGTGGCAGTGTTCTCAATTGTGCTAACTTGTATACTCCACTGATACTGACAAGATCGTCATGACAAGTGGGGATGGTAGTGTCCATAAATTGGATTCTGAGGATAAACTATATATCAGTATATTCTCTACTCCCAACCAGCATCAGTTTCAATACTGAATGACA
Organism: Glandiceps talaboti; assembly: GCF_964340395.1. Taxonomy (NCBI): domain Eukaryota; kingdom Metazoa; phylum Hemichordata; class Enteropneusta; family Spengelidae; genus Glandiceps; species Glandiceps talaboti. The sequence goes on along the minus strand of NC_135560.1, from coordinate 12,200,751 downwards.
ACTATTTACGGAATAACATATAAAATAAAATTATCCTTATTTAAAAAAATAAATTATCACATTAGAAAGCTTACAAAAGTTGAAGAAAACTTCCCATATAATGATATATGTTTCAACAGACATAGCTGACAATTTATTTTATATATCTGCAATGCTTGACAGTAAGGATATACCATCGTGTCTAGACAGATTCACGCCTTAGAATTGAACACCGTATGTGAATCATAGACTCATTTCACTACAGCCACACATAGTATGGTCAGTCAGTGTCCTGGCCTACTTATGTTTAAACTAGTTGAAGTATGGAATGATTTAAATACTGATGTAAAAAAATCCTGCCCCATTCTTCAGTCTTTTTAAACGTAAATGTAAATTTCATCTGTTTAGAAACAGTTAGTTTTGTACTAGTTGTCTTGTTGTTCTTCTGGCTTTTGCCGATTTTGCATCTTTTGTGTTTGTTTCATCAGTTTATTTGTATTATATTTTTTACTTTTTAATGTATAGATTATATATTTTTTCTCAACACTGTGTGAAAAGATCCTTTGGCTGAACAGTCTATCGAGTTTAAATAAAGACTAATAATAATAATAATAATAATAATAATAATGAAACTACATGTATGGCAGAAGTTTACAAAGTGAAAAAGAACGACAACCCTGAGATGCATTTATGAATAACTTACATGTAAAGCAATTACTTATAACTGCTAATGTGTGTGTGGTGTATTAGAGGTACATTTTTTTTTCTGCATTTGTATCAGTATTTATGGTGTCCTCTGTGACTACTTTTTTTCCATAAGCAAGTGAAAGAGCAACAGAAACACAAGTGCATTTAAAAACCTTGAATACCAATTCTTGCACTCCATTGCCATGGGGTTCTGTTATTATATCAAATGTTCATCACAAACTGCACATTTTGACGATACATGTATATAACCATGCAGTTGCAATTCACATGAGTTTGTGTACATGGAACATTCATGTTTCAAAAAAAATTTCAATTGTAGGTATGTAATCATGTTTTCGGTATTGTGCTGTCATGTAAATACATGTACCAATAGTATGCATATACCAATACAAGAAATTGGTACATGTATATACACATATATAAATATAATCACTGAATGGTTTTTTTTATGTAATCAGGCAATAATCTAAGAAGGTAAGCTTCACAGTTCATGATTTGGTTCAAGTATCGATGTTAACAAAGTGCCCAATATCATTTGATGATGCAGTTTTTAAATTTCATTATACATGTATTCTAACTTTCCAACTAAATATAACTTGTTAGTATGTTACATGTCTATATAATTTCATTATTCATCTAGTGTTCCATTTTCTAAAATAAATGAAATTCAAATTATATCAAAAATGAAGTCGATATTTTTGTTAACAATCAAAGCTCATTTTTATCCTGTGTTTGATGCCAGCTAAAAAAAAAAGTTTCTGGTTTGGACATTTTATCAAAAGTGGTGCAACAACGCATTTTTTTTTAAATTCTCAACAAACCTGTCACTCAATCTACTATTTATGAAAGTTACTGTTCCTTTTATTTAGTACTTTAGAGCAAGTGTTTACATGTACATTTGTATGTGGGGAAGATGTCATTTGCTTGTTCATGATTGGCTCTGCAGTTTTCTACACTGAAGTAGGGAGGGTTATTTTTGTGTTTCCCCCTGGCTCTGTAGACTGCATGGGCTGGACAATCATGAAAAAAAAGACTGATGTGAGGGTATTTTAAGTGATATGCGTACTGGCTAGAAACAATTTTCATTTTGGCCTTAATACAGTTCTTCTATTATTAGCAATAAATGAATGAATCTATAATGTTAATCAAGTCAATGTTTTCTTCATAATGAAAGTGATTTGAAGACATATCTTTTTAGACAGTATCTGATTTAATGGTTTTGAGTTGCCAGGGTCACTGCAGGAATAGTTAACTCTCTGTTTTAATATGTAATGTTCTTTATAATAAGTAATTTGTTTTAATCTACTTTAGCTGTCTTCTGAAATTGTTATCCTTCATATTTGAAAGAACTTTTGACCAGCAATTTTACACGGCATTTGTGCCCTTTCTTCTGAGACATTTAATTGGTGGTTCTTTTTCCATGTTTTCGTAACTGTTGTATTATTTTTTCATTTTTAGTTGTTAGTTTGTTGTACAATGCGCTGAGAATAGCACATTTGTTTGAAAATTAAAATTATAATACATTGTAATATAATAATAAGATAAGATAAGATAAGATAAGATAAAACTTCATTGAGTCCCTTTTAGGGTAATTGAGTTATCTACTACAAAATCAAAACTGATGACACCGTTCTCCAAAATGATGACTGGTGATAGAACTAAGACATGGGTAAAACCAGATTCCAAAAGTATTGATAATCATGATGCAGGAAATGGATCGGATATATTACAAACAAACATGATAACAATGTTGCACATGTGACAATAAATGTTCATGGACTCTGTGTTCATACTTAGTAATGAAAATTTCTACTCACAGAGTTCACATATTTCTTGGATGCAAATCCCACATCATCAAAAATTTGGGGCTCACTTTCAATAAATTGTTTGACTCTGTGAGTAGAAATTTTCATTATGTTGTACATGTTATCTGTGCTATGGAGAGATAACTTTAGGCTGATTGGTAGGCTAGCCTGTATGTGTACAATCTGGGTGGGTCAGGCCTAACAAAGAAAGTTGTGTGTTCTGATTACGTTCATTTTTTAGAATAGGTGGGGTAGGTAGATTTTTATTTCATTTTTTTATGTGTTTTTTTTTTCATATGTGAGTGTCTAGTTCAGGTAATTACGTTTTCTGTTATTTTCCATATGGTTTCAGTGTTATTGGTTTCTACTCATCAGATGTACAGCCATTACAGATTGGAAGAACAGTTTTACATGGCCTTTTTAAGTTGATGTCAATTTCCGCATCCAATATTTGTTGCAAGAATTCACAATTTTCGTGATTTTATCATTTTTTCTTGAACATGTAAAAATAAATTTAGGGTTGGCATGAAAAACTAGGTGGGGTTTGGTACCAAACAATTTTTTTCTATTAGGCCTTAGGTTGGAGCAGTAAATTTGTGTTTCGGTTACAAAATGTGTGCACGTTATGTTAACCATACAAATAAAAGTAAATTTAGATTGTGAGTGGGAGGTAGGTAGTATGCTATGTTGCCTCATACTTGTATTGCTAGATTGTAGATCCAAATCTCTATTTCCTATAGAATACAATGGCTCATATAACAAGGTATTTTAATTCAAAAGGTTGAAATCCCTACTACATCATTACATGTACACATCCTAAAAAGAAAAAAAAATACCAAAAAAATGTACAAGTACATCTGGATTCACGTAGGGGTGGGGGCTGGAGATACATGTAATAATTATGGAAATGTGTACTTCATCACAAAAAAGTCTACCCAAGTCATCTGCAAGTGATTTGGCACCCCTTCCACAGAGTACGGGTCCCATTGCATGAGATTCGTGTGGCAGTATTATTAGTGTGGGTGTGAACAGGAATGGTTAGGGTTTAATACACTGTCACAGGTACATCATGTACTACAGTACAAATAAATATTACCATAAAAAGTTTGCAGTGAAAAGTATGATGGTAATGTGTGTGTGTTGAAAGTGACGAAGAGTTGAGGTAAAACACACATACACATGTATGACAGTAACTGTGCAAATATGTATAATTATTGTCATAAAAACTTTGCCGAAAAAAGTATGACGGTAATACTGTGGGAGTGAAAGTGAGGGGTTGGGGTAATACATATGTACTATATGCAACCATACAAATATGTACTGCTATAAAAAAACTTTGCTAAAAATAAGTATGATGCCATTGATGGTATCAGTGCAAGAGTGAAAGTGAGGGGTTGGGGTAATACATATGTACTATATGCAACCATACAAATATGTACTGCTATAAAACTTTGCTAAAAATAAGTATGATGCCATTGATGGTATCAGTGTGAGAGTGAAAGTTAGGGGTTGGGGTAATACATATGTACTATATGCAACCATACAAATATGTACTGCTATAAAACTTTGCTAAAAATAAGTATGATGCCATTGATGGTATCAGTGCGAGAGTGAAAGTGAGGGGTTGGGGTAATACATATGTACTATATGCAACCATACAAATATGTACTGCTATAAAACTTTGCTAAAAATAAGTATGATGCCATTGATGGTATCAGTGCGAGAGTGAAAGTGAGGGGTTGGGGTAATACATATGTACTATATGCAACCATACAAATATGTACTGCTATAAAACTTTGCTAAAAATAAGTATGATGCCATTGATGGTATCAGTGCGAGAGTGAAAGTGAGGGGTTGGGGTAATACATATGTACTATATGCAACCATACAAATATGTACTGCTATAAAACTTTGCTAAAAATAAGTATGATGCCATTGATGGTATCAGTGCGAGAGTGAAAGTGAGGGGTTGGGGTAATACATATGTACTATATGCAACCATACAAATATGTACTGCTATAAAAAACTTTGCTAAAAATAAGTATGATGCCATTGATGGTATCAGTGCGAGAGTGAAAGTGAGGGGTTGGGGTAATACATATGTACTATATGCAACCATACAAATATGTACTGCTATAAAAAACTTTGCTAAAAATAAGTATGATGCCATTGATGGTATCAGTGCGAGAGTGAAAGTTAGGGGTTGGGGTAATACATATGTACTATATGCAACCATACAAATATGTACTGCTATAAAACTGCTAAAAATAAGTATGATGCCATTGATGGTATCAGTGCGAGAGTGAAAGTGAGGGGTTGGGGTAAAATATACATCTATGTATGACAGTAACGAGACAAATATGTGGTTGACATAAATGTCTCTTTAATACCTTTTTTCATGACTGTGACTATACATATACTTAGTCATGAACAAACTTTAAGGAGACATTACTTTCACATGAAAAATAACTGAGATTTTAGTAACGTTTGTTCATTTGATTAGATTTCCAAACATGTACATTTACCGTGAAATGTTACGCGGTACTACATGTACAGCCATACATGTAAAGGTTGCGACAAAAAAAAAGTGCTCAAAATCATCAGTTCCAGAATGAATAAAATATATTTCTTGAGACTCAAATTCTTTGATTTACTTAAAGTACTCGACCACTGATAACAAATGTGAAGAAAAAAAATGTGAAAAATAAATATGATAAAAACTAATGAAGGAATTTTAACGAAGGTTTTTTGGTTGTTTTCAAAAATTCAATTGACTCTGTATTTCATGATTGATTTTCACACCAATGTCATACCACTTTGTCACTGCTAATGATGTTAAATTAATTCAATTGTCACATTATCATTTTATTGTAATTATCCATATGTCAAAGTTACAGTTATAATAAGACCAAAGGAAAAAAAATTATGTGTTTCCAATAATCTGAGCGACCCTAGTTTAACTTTAAGCCTCTGACCCTGAACATTTTTTTAAAACATTAAAACAAAAAGATAACAAATTCATTATCTTCTTGGCCTTCATGCACATCTGCTTTCCTTTCCCCAGCGATATCTGTACACATTTCATCAAACTAAACACAGATGGGGTATTCTGACTGACATTTTGTTTGTTTTTGTGTCGAAGCAATATTTTTCAAAAATAAAAAGATACAATCAAATAAAATAAAATCCTAACCTACCAATTGTATTTTTTGAGGCCATGCATAGACCTTACACCAATGCTGGTGGAGTGTCAACGAGCCATGTTATTGGAAACACACAATTAATTTTTATTTCGCCTACGGAATGAATACATGTGATTTTATGTACATACATGTATGAGTATTTTGGGTGTGATCAAAATACCTGTATCACTCATGGGTCAAGTTCATGTAAAAGACAGTGACCATGGCAGGATTTAAAGGGAAATTATTGATATGGATGCCTGGGGACGTTGTTGTTAGTTACACATGATCTTTTAGGACCAAAATTGAAATAAGGTCAGGTACATCTTACCTATGGTAATTCTTATAGACATGGGATATCCTGTTATAGGAGTATATCCTGTAATAATTCAAACCCTTGTACACAGCAATCCAACAAAGTGAAAGCACGTTAGAGCAAGTACTCCAATGTTGAGTCCATGATTTTCGGTACCGTCTGAGACTGTTACTACCATCACTGTGGTCCATCCATGGTAAGGCACACGAATTACTGAGTTCAGAAACTATACAATCAAGACAAGACGTTTCATCGTCTGTCTCTTCCTGTAGCACTGTCCATGACATGGTTGAAAAAAAAAGTTTGCTCCCAGAAATTTACCACCGGTGTATCATTGCCGACGACCATTCACTAATGAATGGCTTTTGTGATGTCATAGACGAATGGGAGGAGCACACAGCCCGTCCCACACAGTAACTTATAAAGATCAATGGTACCACTTCCTTGGGTGGCTTGTCGTTACGACCTGATGATAGTGATTCTGTTATTCAGAGTTGATTATACAATGAGACAACCATGACCCGACAACACGTCTGCGCAGGAAGTAACTCTGACCTTTTCCTCACGACTGAGAGTTATGGTGGACTTGTGGTCCGGAATTTCTTTGACATGAAAGTCACGGAATGTTATTCGGGGAATAAAATTATGACCACAAAACGTGACGACTTATAGTAAAGGCCAAGCCTGCTACCTAACAGGAAGTCTCGCGAATATGTAAGCAATGCTGTGGAATGAGTGGGCGGGGAGTCTCGACCAACAACACCAATGTCAAAGATAATAATGCACTCAATTATCAAAATATATAGATAAGACAGAACGCAATTTCTGAGGAGAACTTACTCATTTTCCGGAGGAGCTGTCATATTGATGTCCACGGTTTCATCGAAGCTGGCCGAACCTCCTTCGAATGGGTCGAACTCATCCTGTATAGTGAGGTCTTGAAGCTCCTCAGAGCTACGATGAAGTAGCGAGTGGTGCGAGTTCGAACCACGGCTGTTGGCCGCCATTTTGGATTTCCTTCTCGGCCTTGCTGCATTTACAGTATAAACACGACTCGAGATTCCACTGACAGCCCCCACTTTGCCCTAAATTCTACAGTATTATAAATCTAATAAATCATCAACTATAATATACAACCCTGTCGAACCACACGGTGGTATAATTTGGAAAGTAAGATCGCCAAATCACAGCGATAGTCCTTGAAGTTCCATCCGTAAAGCGCCCTCTCTGGCAAGATTATAGAAAATTATTTCCTTTCTAAGTAGTAACTTCCGGTCCTTGTCGATACACATGTGTGTAGGTGACAATCGAGGAGTCGTTAAAACTGTATCATTCTAACGTCGGCAAGTTGAAGGATCAAAACTTCATGACATCAGTGAATAGACAGTATGGTCAACCAAAGTTTGAACAACGAGGTAAGCAAGGGTTGATTATGGCTGCCTAACCATGTTTCTCGTGTACGTTGCAATGTTGTAATGCAATGCTTCAGCAGCCTGCAGTATCTGCATACATATCTCTGCAGCGTCGATGTATGATTAAAGAGTAAACTATGCAGTGTTTATATTACTAATATCGATTTTCTCTTGCTGCTGATGTCAACTGCATCTTCGTAGAATCGTAGACGTACTTTGAACTAGTAGAACTGTAACAATATAGATTGAACTCGTTACATACCGTCTGTAGATTTCAATAGTGACAATATGTTTAACATCAAGATCCATATCCAATCTAGTGTTTACTGTTAACTCCCACCTAAATGATTATAATATAACACACACACACACACACACACACACACATACACACACACACACACACACACACATATATATATATATATATATATATATATATATATATATATATATATATATATATATATACATTAAAATTATACATGCATGCAGGCATGTGCAGTGACACACACACACATACATGTACATACAATGTACATACATACATACATACATACATACATACATACATACATACTTTAAAATTATATAATGTTGGTGTTTATGTAGTGTTTTCCCACTCTGTGCTCAAAGCACTTTATAATTATTACACACATGCACACACAGACACATACACACACACACTGTACATGCATAAGCACAGATTTTAATAATATCATAACTAGGCAAAGCCCATAAGCTCGCGCAGGGTAGATTCATTTGTGACCGGCTGCCTGGGCCAGGGTTGATACACTTGATTTGGGTCATTTTCCAGGGGTATTGACCATCAAAATTTATTTTATTGAATGACAACTAATTCTCTGACATGGACGAGAAGTAAAGCAAGTCAACACTCTATGCAGTTGTTGGTTTCAAAAACCATCATAGCCATTAGATTAATATTGTTCATTTTCAATCAGCCAACTTATCATAGACTCTCCACCAATGTACGTTGGTCTTTGGACAATTCAACTCGATGATTTAGGAATGTTACTGTACCAACAAACATAGGAAAGTAGATATTCTTTTTAAAACATGTAAAAAAAACCAATTATCGACAATATAAATATCAAAACCACACTTCCACAACCCGGAAATTAAATGCGCTATGTCATCAGTGGTCCGTATCACGTACCGCCGTGCATCAAACTTCCAAATAGTGTAACAATTTCTCCTTGAGGTACAGTGATGCCTCGATACTCGTTACAATGTTACGATAATCGTGCCAACAGGCCTACTGTTACAATATTGCAATGCATGGTGATGTTATGTTGCCTATGATATACGATGATACGTAGCGCGTGGAGAATGCACGTAGTATATAGAAGGCGCATGCGTAGTCAGTGTGTGCCGCAATGCATCATTGGGAGAACCAAATTTTTTCGCATAGTATATTCGACGCGCATGCGTAATAGTCATTGAGCCGCTTCGCGACAGCTTCGCTGCCGCTGCACGAGCTAATATTTTGTGTGTGTGACAATATCCATTTTAATTAGAGTAGAGTGTGTTTAGTTGTTGGTGATAATTTCTATGGGCAAAGATCTGCATCAATTTTTTGGTGATTTTCCATCTTTGCTCAAAGTAAAAATATTGGCCTATTTAAACATGTATGCCTTTCTCAGATGGTATCACTTCTCTGCCAGTACTAAGTAATGATTCCAAAATGTAGATTAATGTGAATAACCATTCTTCAATGAAACTACCAAGAACAACCGTACAGTTCTAGATTAGTCCCTGAAATCAACATTCATTATACATATATTGTATCTTGTTAATTACAGGTAGTGCATATAAGACCAGTTGTCCGCCGTGCCAAGGTGATAGTTACCCACCATCTTATCAGACGTGCCAAACATTTACGGAGTAAGAAGTAAGTAAATAGAGAGAGAGTTCTTCTTCTGCATGTATTGTGTATCAGTGTTTGTTTATTATCATTTCCAAATGTGGAACACTTTGTACTGTAGTTACATGTATGATGTTAGTACCTATCCATAAACCACCACCTTTCACCTGGAATGTCATGTGATGTGTGAAACAAAGTGGCACAAAAATTGCCATTACTGTAACTTAAGATATTAGTGCTTTTTGATGAAAAATGCAACTGTAGACAACATACAAAAAATGTAGTCTTTAGTGAGTACACTGCAAATGTTCTTGAATAAACAAAGTATGATGTTTTTTATATATGTTTCCAAATTGTATATATCAAAGAAAAGTCAGTTGAGGAATTTCATAGAAAATATTAATTACATTGTGTCATATAAATTATGTACTGGTTTAATATACCTGGACTTTGCATTTATTTTCAATGGTCTGTCAGATATATGTCATGGCGCCCTCATCGGCCTTTCGATCCCCTCTACAGAAGGTCAATATATGATGGAATGACATTATGTATCTTGCACTGTAAGTCTGCCATTTTGAACAGAAACAGAAGCTGTGTGATGTCATCTCAATTTAGGGCTATAACTTTGTAATATGCATGAAGCAGCAGTCAACTAGATGCTCCTAAAACCCAGTGGTTTCACTGATTAAAAAAAAAAGTGTAATTGTGAACAAAATGTGGATGATTTGGACTGGTTGCAAGTCTCACCAGCTTTATAGTCATGGAAACGTGGAAATGAAAACCTTTTAAAATGTGTAAAATCTCAGACCACTAACTATTTGTAATGGTCTGAGGTAAAATACTCAAGTGCTGTTACCCTCACTTCTGGTTCAAAAGCGCAGAACAGCACCCCTAGTGGCCAAACTATGCAATGCAGGGTTAGATAGGCTCAGTACATGTGATATCTACTTAACCCCAGTTTACAATGTGCATGTATCGTACTCTACAGAGGCAGCGATGAACAAAAAGCTAAGAATGAAAGAAGGGCTGACAGAATGATGAATGAGATTGAAGTCATCAAAGATCTCAAACCTGACGGTGTTATCAAGAAAGCTCTGAAAGAAGACATCACACTTCAGCATTTGGATAAGGTAAAGAATATAGATTCTAATTTGAGATTTGACTTATGCAAAGCATTAGGATGACTCTATTTTGTTACGTTTTTCATTACTTTTTCATGGCAACTATGGTTTGGTCGGTCGATTTTTAAAAAAAAAAAAAGGTAAAAAAACAAAACAAAAACATCTTCATGTTTCTCTGTATCTCCTTGTCCTCATTATCTTCTCTTTTATTGGATTCCTGGTAACAAGCCCTTTTCCAGCTTCTCTGCACAACTGTCATGTTTTCAGCACCTCTACTTGAATAACTTCCAATAAATTTGATAATTTCACTTGTTATTTCTGTTTCAAAATTCTGCATTTTTAGCCATCCTTGATTTCTAAGAAGTTCATTTGAAACTTTGTGTGGACTAATTTCTGAATATCATGTACGTCGTCTCATACTTGATATTCAGAAATTATTCCGAAGTACAAATTACATTTTTAACTTATGAATAAAAAATTTCTTAAATCAGCCAACAGCGACAGCGGAGGAAAGAGCTGTGGCACGAGTCATCTGTCATGATATCGTCAAAAAGTGTGTTGACAAAGTCAAAGGTAAGTCAGCAAAAATATTTGTATGATGTGAGTGATGTGAGTGATGTGAGTAACACATGTATGGAAGCACTAAATTTCCCTTCCACCCTCCCAAATTTTCTTTCTCCCTCCCTTTCTCACTCCCTCCCCATCTATCCATCCATTCACCCATCTGAGCAAATTTTGTGTTAAGGCTTTGGTCACAGGTCAAGGGTCATGGGTCACCTTCAAGCTTTTCCTTTGTAATCAAAGACACTACTGAATAGTGAGATGTAGCTTATTTCTATGAAATTTGATATACAAAAACAGTACAAGAGACATTGGTATATGAAGGAATACTTGTGTATGATTATCATCTGAGTGTGCGGTATATATTTTATTTCAGAAAAATATTCTCAATCTGATTTTGATCGTCTTCAAAAAAAGATAAGCAGTAAAAATGTTAACACAAAGAAAAGACAGCAGAAGAAGCCAGGCAGTAGAAGCAGTAGAAAGATGGAAAGACAACAACAAAAGGCAGACAGTGAGAGAAAGGATGAGGGAGATCAGAAGACAAACGACACTGATGATGAAGAGGATGATAGTGATGATGATAGTGGTAATGTTGATGAAGGTGACGGCAGTGATGATGTTGATGAAGGTGACGACGGTGATGATGTTGATGAAGGTGACGACGGTGATGATGTTGATGAAGGTGATGATGTTGATGATGTTGATGAAGAAGCTGTTGAAAACAAAAAACAAGATGACAGTGTTAATCTCACAAATGATTTAGCTTCAGGGGCGAAAGCTGACTCAAATTTCAAATCAGCTAGATCTAAAGAAAAATCACTTTTTTTCAGTGATTCAGACAATGAACAAGTTAGCGAAGAAAAACAAAAGAGGACTGCTTCAAATTCTTCACGAAATGTAGTCGATTTTAAGGTTATGGGAAAGAGGACGCTTCAGTCAACATTTCACGGGAGTCTGTCATCAGCTGCAACTGGACAAGAGAGAAGATATAATAAACAACCAGACAGAAGGAAAGACGCACCAAGACAGTAAGATTAAATTATGGACAACTATATATATTATTTTTCTATCATAGAATTAGTTTTGATTTTGATTTCCCTTCTTGGTGAAATTAACAGTGCTTTTGAAAAGTTACTGGCAAGAATGGGTACTTTTACCATGCTATTTGTTGTACTTTATCTAAATCATACATTTAAAAATAACCCTAAACAATCTGGTATCTGTAGGATTATTGCATTTTTCCCAGTTCAGTCGTCAATATTTTTAAACAGATGTACAATTATGACATAACTGTCACCTTCATATGCTGTTTGGATGCCAAAAACTTTAATGTGAATAACCATTGTTTTGCCAAAATTACACTCTTACTGTGTTTTTTTTTCGTTTCAGAAATTCTAGAAGTAAGCCTAATCACAATGGAATGAGAACAGAGAGGCAAGGACGAGCAAACCCATGCAAAGCAGATCTCGGAGGTGAATCATTATAAATAGTTCCTTCTTTTCAGATGAATCAATTCTTTCAAGTTCTAATTGTTTTCTGGTGTTTTTACTAACTGAGATTTAAAATCATTCTTAAATTGTGATTGATGGATTCAAAGTGTCTGACGAAAACAATGTCTTTCTTGATTTTGATACTATAAATGTGTTTGTAAATCATGATATGGCACTACCATCTAGTGTCATCTAATGGCTGAAGTTCTTGGGCAAGATTTGAACCATGATTGTGCCTCAGTCTGTATAATTGGGAACCTGGTAGGATAGAGGTTGTAATGTGAATGTTTTAATCCTATGTGCTTATAAAGGCTGCAATGGATTGTATGCTCTCCAGGGAGTTGAGGAAGTAAAGGGCTGTTGTGCTTGTATAGATCTGTACCAGGGGTAATAACTGTAAAGCACTTTGAGCACAGAGTGGAAAAGTTAGCATTATTAGTGTCTTAGTTTATTTTTTAAATAAAATGTACATCTGACTTCAAGCCCCAGCTCATCATATAAATTTCACATGATTTCAAGGAGAAATATTGTACTTCAAGCATTCAAATTTTGAGTATATTCTTCTTTGTCCCATCAAAAAATTGGAAAATACAGACAATGGAAACAGTTTTAATGGAAACAATATGTCATCTGGATCGACTGAAATCTTGCTAACATTGAGAAATCTTATCATCTGGCTCAATGAAAATCAGATTAAAATTGCTACATTTTAACATCTGGCACAATAGAAATTGAAGTACAATTGTTACATTTTAACCATTGACATACCTGAAAATGTATACATTGTTACAAATAAAATGTAGCAATGTTGGCAAGATCATTGTCACATCAGACAATGAAAAGATGTGTTAAGATTTCTTTTGCACCCAGACAATAAAATATAACAATGTTTATAGTAAGATTTTTGTTATACCAGATTATGCAAAGGAGCAGCAAGACATTTTGTTTCAACTCAACTTGTTTCCAGCATATGCACAAACGTACTTTAGACTTTTCATTCAAAGGACCTTGTCTCTACCACTCCCTTAAAGTCGTAGTGGAAAAGGCCCCTTATCTCACTTGTATTTCACTTAGCTGAACTAGGAAAAAAATGGGGTGGGGGACTTTTTAATTGTCATCTTTGTGAAAATTTTTAGTTGGTCATGATAACGTAATCAGTATTATTTTGTTTGTTTTTCCAGTCAAGAGAAAATCACCTGTAAAAAGGAAAGAAGACATCATAAAAGCTCAAACTTCATCCACTCAGTCAATTCATCCGTCATGGGAGGCAAGTAGAAAGAGAAGAGAACAAGAAACAGCTGTCGTCAAATTCCAAGGCAAGAAGATTAAATTTGATGATGATGAAGATTAAATGACATTGAAATAAAATATGTGAATTATAAGTTGTCTTTATTCTCTGTAACATATATTTCATATTTTAATAAATACATAATAATGTATTATGTGTCAATTTCTGGGAATAATTATCAGTTTTAATATCAAAGCATCCAATACTCTTGTTTGAAATTGTGGCTGCCGTTGATTTAGATCTAAAGCTTGGTGTTTAACATGAGACAAGGTTTTTAATGCAATCATATTTAGTGAAAAACTTCTTAGTGAAAAGCTTTGTGGTGAAGCATCAAGACTCATCTGTGCTGGTGAATATTTACAAATAAATTTAAACTTTGTACTGCACCAAAATACTTGGATAAATCCTAGCTTTCAATCTGAGTCTTCAGGTCTTCATCAGGGGATGCGAAGTCATGATTTGTACACATGCATGACTTCTTAGAAGTCTTTGTCAAATTTTTCACTGAAGGCAGTTAGAGATCATGATATCAGCCATGAAAAGAATTCACCAAGAAAGTAGTTTGTGAAAAAATGAACCATTTTACAAATGCTTGAAATTTTGCAATACACTTTTAATGAGTTTCCAAAAATTATAACTAAATATCCTTTAGATATGTTGAAATCAAATGTCAAATGTAATTTTCAGCCAGTTTGAATTTTGACCAAATTTTTGGATTACGTATCATTTTCATCCATTACTTAGCAACCTTTTAAGAGTAAAAACAAATTTGATTTTATGATATGAAACTAACCAGCTGCAGTATTTTTTATGAAACTGTTTTTGTAGCCTATGTCATAAACTTTAAAATAAAACCTTAAAATTATGAGTACGTAATTCTGAATCTAGAAATCTTACCAACCTGAGACCAAACTCACCTAGTCTAGAGATTGGGCTATCTGGCTCAGCAAATTGGCGAACAACATTGCCAGACCAGATAGCCAAGTCTCTGGGCTGCAGGCTAACCTGATTCAGTATCATTTATTAAACTATTTTTGTAGCCTGTGTCATTTTTTTCTGGGAGTTGATATCATAAAATAATGATTACGTCATTCTGATTCCGGAAATCTTATGAGCAGTAAGCCAGAGTAATCGCAATAACTCAGACTCAGAGGTTGAAATTACAATCATTGGTGGTGCTCCACATGTTCTGCTAATTCCCACAAATGTGTGTGGAGTACTGCCAAAGACCCCAGGCCAAAGACTACAAACTCTCTGATGGTAGCACATTCCTTATGGTGTCTGCTAGAGCAGCTGAAAGAAGTGAGCCACCAGTCTGGGTAACAGAGACTAGATGACAAAACTAAGGACAGTACTGAAACTAGTCTGTAAGGTACGCCGTGATAGGGCGCCCTCACACATCTATCAATCTTAAACCCACTCTGTACATGGGTTAGGACAACATACCTGGTTGTCAAGTCATAAACTTCAAAGGCAACAACATAGTGGTGACATACAGATGGCTGTGTATATTTAACATTATGATTATATCACTGTAGGATGATCAATATTGTCATTGAATGCTTGACTTATGCAAATTATAAAGTGTTATTATAGTCCCTGTGATATATACTTCTTTATCACCAACACATACCTATGGTATGACTAAGACTTGAAATAACATTTCGATTTTCTTTAAATTTCTCATTTAAAATCTGGCTATGAGACGCTGTCTTCAAACTGTCAGGCACACAAGGTAATTTAATTATATGCAAGTGTGTCCTGGAGAAACTTTAGGAACTGAAATTTGTGGAAGTAGTGTGGTGGTTACATGTATATGTTTTCTCTACTGCAAATTCCAAATGGAATTCATGTCATATTCACTGTTCACCTTTGACCTAAAATACTGCCCCAAAGCGGATTTTTTCAGGACATATCAATATTACTAATTTCAAAGTTCTGTTTAAATCACAGAAGCCAGTTTATTTCTCTTCTATGTTGGTAGTGGATATTGTACCCCCATTGTTAATTTCAGTGTCACTCACTTCGTCTTTGCTCACTTTGGCATCCACAACAAGTGTGACGTCATCATCATAGACATCTGCAGCTTCGTTAGTATGGCCGTTCATCTCAACATCATCGTGGTGACCTTTCTCCGCCACCTGTACCTCCTTGATTGCTTTAACATCGTCCTCACTTACAGCTGGTACGTCCTTATTCTTCTGAATAAACCTATGGTACAGCCTGTAGCAAATGATGAATATACATGCCTCGGCACCCATAAGGGGACCGTAGATGGAAGGAAGGATTTGCATTTCAGCACGCAATGGGCCAACTGGAAACGTTAGGTTGATAACTGTCAGTGCAAGGGAGAGATTTTGACAGCCACATTCGATTCCTGTTGTACGCCGTTTCTTGTAACTCATGTGAATGCTGCTACTGATAAGGAATGCATAAATGAAACCAAATGGTGGCAAGATGGCTGCAAGAACCCACGTTTCCCAACTGCTTATGTAGACTTCGGGGTTTGCATATGCTCTTAGAGCTATACCAGCAAAGATACCAAGGAGACCAAGTGCACTGCACACCTGTAAATAACAAAATAATTTATATTGGTAAAAAATCAAAATTTCAGCCCAATCTGTCCAATTCCAAAACTTAAAAAGATTTTTGACAAAAAAGTAATAATTTTAGACCTAATTTGTATATCTTTGACTAACGACTAATATCTATGCCGTAGAAAAATTAGAATTTGATTGTTATGTCAGTGTGGATGTACTTCCATGATAGTGGTAGACTGTAACAAATATGTCGTCAGGGCGTGAGAAGATCATTGAAATGTACTGGTCAAGTGATAAAAGTTGTAAATACGGTATAATATGCAGCCTATATGTTAACCTGGTTCCTATTTTAAGGTATCTTTACG
The DNA here is from genome assembly GCF_964340395.1 of Glandiceps talaboti. Taxonomy (NCBI): domain Eukaryota; kingdom Metazoa; phylum Hemichordata; class Enteropneusta; family Spengelidae; genus Glandiceps; species Glandiceps talaboti. The sequence continues at coordinate 12,184,093 of NC_135560.1, read as the reverse complement.
ATTTACACCTCCTTTATAGTTAGAGCCCACGTTGGCATCCAGACTGCCTACTACTGGTATATGTAGACATACCTGTGTGAGAATGTTTGTAAATTTGCGTGGTAACTTCCAGTTGATAATAAGACCTGCTACTGTTGGGATAACGATGGTTGCAAGGGACGAAGCTACGTTCACATACGGAATAGCGATTTTAGTATCGTCTGTCCATTTACCAGTGAATAAGAAAATGTCCAATGGCATCATGCCAATTGCCAGAAATGTAGAACAGGTGGTCATGCAAATACTGTAAATATAAAACAGAGAAAGAAAATTAGCATTTTAATATCAGGGGTAAACTGTTTTGTTAAATTACAACTATTTTGATGCATTTTTCGACCCTTCATTCGCATTCGTCGACCAAACATCTCAATGCATGGGGACAACCTAACACTGAATTCTTCCAAAATAGCAATGGGGAGTTGCAGCAGCAGTAGTTGTGTGTGTATATTAGTAACAACACTTCACATCATGACTGAACACTTAGAGATTCGTCACACCATGTTAAGACTGAGTGGACACTCTTTAGATCGCAATTAAAACAATATTTCAATCTCCCTTGAATAGAAATCATGCAAAATTACCGGAGAATATTTATGGCCACATTTATCTAGTACATCGGACCCTAACGAAATATGCCAAAAGAAATTCCGTTTACTGCGTTCATTTAGTGTTCGATGGTATGGGTATAATTTATGTCTACGAACGTTTAGTCATACAACCATGTTTAATACATGACTTGGAGACAGATATAAAGGAATCAGTGTCTTGTATGTACAACCCCCTTTTCCTTTGTTTTTGCTCACAAACAATATGAAGCCTTTTTTCGAAAATGGATATAATTTCATTATTTAGTTTAAAAAAAAATAAACGTGTCATTGTCTCTCTTGTGCTATCATCCAAGTCAAGATCGACAAAAACAATAACACTTAAATGAATCGATGACGTGCACGTATACTAAGTAAAAATATACTATATTTGTACTGCAATTGTTTTAATTATATCGGGGTCATGATTAGCGCCACCTGCCGGTCCTTACCTGAGAGACACGTCTCCGAGTGAATAGTACGTGAATAGGTTTGACATGGAGCCACCTGGGCAGCAAGTCATAATAACCGTACTTATAGCCAGAGCTGGAGAGAGATCAAAGGCATGTGCAAGTCCAAAACCCGTCAACGGCATTAAAATGAACTGGACTACGAAACCAACAATAATACCAAAAGGTCGTTTTATTATTTTCCACAGTTCTTTTAGAGTCTGTGTGGCTCCCATCCCGAGCATAATAATCACAAGTGTTGTTATAGTCAGTATAGCGTCAATTGATCCAAGGGTACCATCAAATTCATCATCGGCCTCTGTGCCGTTGGTACTGTTGGTCGCGTTCATCATAAGATCCATTTTAACAATCTGGGAAAGAAATGGTTCGGAAACAGTTTAGAAAAGACAAAGACAATGCCGCCTCCCCCATCTCTCTCTCTCTCTCTCTCTCTCTCTCTCTCTCTCTCTCTCTCTCTCTCTCTCTCTCTCTCTCTCTCTCTCTCTCTCTCTCTCTCTCTCTCTCTCTCTCTCTCTCCCCCCCGCGTCAACTTTTAATATAGGTAATGGAAATGCATCCTCCCATTCCCATGATGCGATAAATTATAACTTTAATATGACATATATTTTCCGGTCAAAATGTGATATACTTTTTGTTGATCAAGTTTAACGAATGTGCATCAAGATATTGCATCGCCATAAAAAGTTTAAAAGTAATATAGCAACTAAACAAGGCTAGGTTTATAATGTTTCAATCCACGCAATGCCATGAAACTATATACAATTTGGGGGTAGAGTCACTGAGAATGGAGAAAGGAAGGCAAGGGAAGGTATCTCACCTGGTGTGTACTTTCGGTGTGCCCACTGTGCAAGTTGGAACCAGACTGAATAAGGATGCTGAATGTTCCAAGTTGTCAACGAAGAATGCACGTTTTGGTGAACGTGTTGTCACAGAATGTGGAGCGATATATGATATACAATGAAATAAAATAAATAAATAAAATATGATTAGGTAATAAACTTAAATAGCACCATAGTCATTTGTTCCAAGTAGGTGTCACCAAGACATCAAGATTGTTGATAGGCGTTCGTAAGCTTCAAGTTGTTTGAGCTGCCTTTTAGGGTAACCATACCTCTTCCCGATACACATTTTTACACAGTATCATTCTAAACAGATATTTATTTCTCATATTTACTTCAGATGCTGAATTGTGTAGGTCTATTTTTTGTCCAAAGAGAAGTAGAAACGATTCGTAACACTTCTTTTATAAAAATTAACGTGAGTTGACCGATAATTTTTACACGAAAATTCAGAGCATTTTACATCCGCACAACGGAATACTAAATGTTTTCCACAAAGAACATGTTATGTTTGCCAATATGGAATTTTTGAAAACTATCTGATTTTCTTTACTAGGCGATTTTTTTTTTGCGATAGCATACGGCCACAGTTTGCCTAGATTGACTTTATGAATAAAAAAACTGAAATTTTAGTACTATTCTATAAAAAAAGCCCACAAGGTTGTCATCACACAAATAGAGTTGGAAAATTTCAGAGGATTTGGGATTGTATTGAATCTTTGTTGTGTTGTCGTAGCTTTATTGTGATGTTGAATAGCAAATCAATTTTTGAAATTCTCAATCGGCGTTCAAGACCAAAATTGGTGATCACCGAGCGAAGACTCTCACCTGCAGCAGACTGTTTTATTCGCGCAAGATACTAAGCTAAGGATTTTTGAATGAATTTTTTTTAAATGAAAGAGTTTCGTTTATTTCCCTTTAGTACACATATTGGTATAGGTGACCGCAATCTCTCTCTTACGTAATGATATCACAAAATGACGTACTTAAGGTGGAGTGTCGAAATAATATGCCAAATATGACAACAAATAAAGATAAGAAAGTTTGCCTTTGCTTTATCCTGGATATCACATACATTCCTGTATTTCCTGTCATCGGTGAAAAAACAAGACCAAAAGGTTACAGTCGTTCTTGCTTGACAACGAACTGTTTTAGACCACAGCACGCTGTTTAAGAGATGCTTCGATACCACGTTAGCCTCTAGGCTCTAGTCTAGTTCCTATACGGTATCATTACAATTTACACCTCCACTCACGAGACAACGTTGGCATCCAGACTAGATGACCTCCAGATTAACGATTTCTCATATATTGTTATGGTGGTTTCTCATTGAATTGACATATTCACATGTGTGTACTTGTTCATTAGTAAAGCGCATAATGTTTATCTAAAGAAATACACGACATATAAAACCCTGATATAAAACATACAATTCTTTGCATTAAACTTTGAGAGTCCCAGCATGCTTACAAATCTAATTATGGATTGTTCAAAACGTCATAAGACAAAGCTTTTATTTACTATCTGTTAAATCTCAAGATCTCTCCTCACCCCTTATGGTATCTCTTCTATGAGAAGAGATTCAAAGCCATGGATAACCTCTAGACTATTATAACATGTGCGTCTTGTGGAATAGTAAAAACTTAATTGCAATTGTTGGCTAATCTCACATTAAACGGTCTTGTGAGAAATTGCTAGAAATTGCAATGGTCATGTCGTGGAAGAAATTCTAACGCTTGATCAACTAATTCTGGTGTCGAACTGTTCGTCATCGTCTAGTTTTATGGCCAACTCCTCCTTTAAATATAAATCTTGGAAGATATATCCTAGTCTAGAAGCTATCCGAGGCTTAAAATGTCAATATCTCACCCCTCTAGACTATGTTTCCAGACTAGTTTATATTGTACCCTGGGCAAAAGTTCAATGCCGCTATACAATCATTACCACGAGCTCATGCATGGGAAGAGGCGATAACCAAAAATCATAGTCACGGTCTCAGTGCAGTGGAGGCTACCCGTGCCGTTAGCTCAGCCCAGTAGCCTGTTTACAGAGCTCGGGGTACGCCGTTTACCTCTCTTACCAACGTGGTATGAGAGATAAACGGACTACCACTAGTGCCGTGTACAGGCTACTAGCTTAGAGACTTGTCGTTGTCTTACTATCTAAGCTAAGCCTTTGTATTATTTGGGTAGCTTGAAATATAAGACCATCTGGGTTAATAATTCGTGTATTTTCTATAAGCATAAGATTGTTTTTCACCGTATTTGTCATACCACTTTGAATAACTTGAAACCCCCAAAGGCTTATTCGAGTACACATTCATCCATGCCACAGAAGAGGACCAGGAAGTATTGGGCCAAACTTTCCTGAAAGGTAGAGTTGAATTGAAATAACATGTCCGGGTCTTTCCATGATCTTTTTCGGTAACAGGAAAGGTCGATGACACAGCCAGTCGTGGAAATAGCTGTGATCTGCTGAGACGCGGAGACGAACGAAAATATGACGTCCAGGTGACATTTCACTTTGCAAACACCTTTGTTTTGTGAATTAATAATTAATCGATAACATTTCGTTGCCAGACTTTGAGTTTTTGAAGGTTAAAACTATGAAATAATGTAAAGCGTTAATTCATTTTCAACCTCGTTTTAGATCAGACATATGCGATGTGGCAAGGTACAATAGGAATGCGGTATGAAAGAACAATACCTGAAGAATTTTACAGAATAGAGGAATGCAATGTATACACAGCATTTCTCTAGTATGGACAATTACCCAGAAATAGATGCAGATCTTTCCCCACGTGATATCACCTACAATTAAACACACTCACACTGTATGTACTCTCATTAAAATGGTTACTTTGTCACAAATTAAAAAAAAAAAACTTTTAAAATCGATGCATATGCATTTAAGTGTGTGTGTGTGTGTGTGTGTGTGTGTGTGTGTGTGTGTGTGTGTGTGTGTGTGTGTATGTGTCCATGTGTGCGCATGCATGCATGCATGTCCATGTTTGCGCACGCACGCATGCTTGTATGTATGTATGTATGTATGTATGTATGTATGTATGTATGTATGTATGTATGTATGTATGTATGTATGTATGTATGTATGTATGTATGTATGTGTAACAAATTTGTAAGGGGGTCTTTACCTCTTCTGTTAAGGTAACCCCCTTCATGTTACTCTCTCTCTCTCCACTCTGTACACGGGATCGACTTGGACTTTTAGAGAATTAGCTCAAACTACACACAATGTTCATGGTTAACCTGGATCATTTGGAAGTGGCCACGGAGCAGATCGAAGCTCCTGACCTCGGACCGTCTCTTCCAAAGACTGAATCCATCATTTTATTATTCCATCAAATTCTTATAAACATAAAATATACAATACTCAAATGATTGGGTGATAAAGTAATCAGCACCATAAATGACTAAAACGGAAGTATTGCCGTCGCCTTAATTCAATGCAAATGATATTGGCAAATATGAAAACTAGCCAAACAATGTGATCACGTCATTGTTCTTTCAACTGTCTGTAATTAGTCATTATTTGACATCAACGATCTTTTAATAACTCAATGTTGTCATCTTAGAAGAATACTATTCGCGAAATGCAAACATTTGTTCTAAGTGTTAATTCATGACAGCTGAGAGTTCACGGTGACCTCGCAAAACATCGAAACTTAGCGAATATTAAAAAGTTGTATTCTGTCATCCGTAACACTATCACCTTTTCCCAAAGTGTGGCGTCCCCGCCACACATTAAAATATCAAAAATAATAGCCCTTCATAAATGAAACACTTTTTATGATTTTGTAAATCGATAGAAAAGGAGAAAAGTACAAACAATTAAAGAAATTAAACTTGGAATATTATGGGTGTGTGCTCATTTCTTGAACAGCAGTCTGATTTCGAGACAGGCAGTTTACTTTCAAAGATTGTGAATTGCAGCGATTATCTTTTTCAACATTGACGATAAATGCGAGTGGTTATTCAAGAAGTACCTTTAAAGTCCTCTATTATACAGCTCCTCTGTCATACAGCGTCTGGCCAGACTATACAATCACTCACACAGCCGTGCCTATCTTTTACCCAGATAAAAAAATGAAACCCTTTTGAATTTTGACTTGTAAAATCTATCATACAGGTACTCTTCATTGACAACTCAAAAATCGAGAAATAGATGATAATTTCATCAAACAAATGATGCCTTTCTTTTTTGTGAAAAACAACAACTTTACGTCGTTTACGATTGAAAAAAGTTGGACTAGCAGTTATCATACGGGTTTTTAGCATCTGAGGAATTTCAGAAATTCTTGCGGTATTTGAAAGGAATTTTTGCATAGACAATAACACAGCTCATTTCGGTCGGATCTCTGTTTTAAACTCAAATTTTGAAAATCAAATATTTATCTTGTACTGCAGATTCAATAAAATACTATATCAACATAGTTCCTTCCTTTACTGTGTAGGAACTATACATCACAAAATCAGACTCAACTTGTGAGCAACGCATTTATCTGTCGCGTTTCGGCTCACTACAACTCAGAGTCAACAAAACTTCGAGGAGTTTCCAATACTCCATACTTCAAAAAATATCCTTATTAAAACTAAAATTTTCTCCATAGATAAATCAATAATATTCTTTCTGCTTGTACGCGACCATTGAGATGTAAAACAGCATCACTGAATTGGTTGTGGTAAGAAAATAGATTCCCAGAATTGTTCGTAGTCAAACTAAATCGAACATACAATTATTATGTCTTACACATGTTTCTCATGATTAGCTTTGTACACACAGTAACAAACTCGCTGATCGTGAATAAAAATGAATTGAGCAATAATAATAATGTCAATCTTTAGCAAATCTCTACTACCGTATGATTAATGAGTTGTTTGTCCTTCAACAGTCTTAAACATGTGGTTCACATACGAACTGCTTCGGTCTGCATCAGCGTCCGATACGCGATATCTCCAATCGCCTGTCAGCTGTTCGGTCCTCGTTGAAGGTTTCACTGCTACGTTTGTCAAAGTCTCTCTCGCTGTCTGTTTATTCACAATTCCACGTTTTGAAACACAATTCCTCCTTCTGCGTTGTCTTAGTCGATCACTGCAATATTTTACGAGTTCTAGTTCGAGTTTAATTCCTACCATTGCGACATAATCATTAAAAGTTTCCTTTCGAAAAGTTCTCGAGTCATCGATTTGTCACTCACCCAGCGGTGGTTTTTTTTTTCTTCTCAAAGGTTGTCAATTATTCTTCATAAAGTGTAAATTTGTCTCATTACGCACACAATGGTCCTTCTAGTCCAAGGCCGGTTCTTCCACCAATGTAACAAATTTGTAAGGGGGTCTTTACCTCTTCTGTTAAGGTAACCCCCTTCATGTTACTCTCTCTCTCTCCACTCTGTACACGGGATCGACTTGGACTTTTAGAGAATTAGCTCAAACTACACACAATGTTCATGGTTAACCTGGATCATTTGGAAGTGGCCACGGAGCAGATCGAAGCTCCTGACCTCGGACCGTCTCTTCCAAAGACTGAATCCATCATTTTATTATTCCATCAAATTCTTATAAACATAAAATATACAATACTCAAATGATTGGGTGATAAAGTAATCAGCACCATAAATGACTAAAACGGAAGTATTGCCGTCGCCTTAATTCAATGCAAATGATATTGGCAAATATGAAAACTAGCCAAACAATGTGATCACGTCATTGTTCTTTCAACTGTCTGTAATTAGTCATTATTTGACATCAACGATCTTTTAATAACTCAATGTTGTCATCTTAGAAGAATACTATTCGCGAAATGCAAACATTTGTTCTAAGTGTTAATTCATGACAGCTGAGAGTTCACGGTGACCTCGCAAAACATCGAAACTTAGCGAATATTAAAAAGTTGTATTCTGTCATCCGTAACATATGTATGTATGTATGTATGTATGTATGTATATCAACCAACCAACCAACCAACCAACCAACCAACCAGTCAGTCAGTCAGTCAGTCAGTCAGTCAGTCAGTCAGTCAGTCAGTCAGTCAGTCAGTCAGTCAGTCAGTCAGTCAGTCAGTCTGTCTGTCTGTCTGTCTGTCTGTCTGTCTGTCTGTCTGTCTGTTTGGCTGGCTGGCTGGCTGGACGGACTAAGGAAGGACGGACGGACGGACAAATGGGCGGATGGATGGAGCAATACCATTGGCTACTGAATCTGTGACAATTCAGAAATGTCAAATGTGGGCTGACAGTACGCATGTTCCAGTGTATAGTAAAAGGATATGGCAGTTGGTTTACAAATACCTTGAATTTTTACCAGGTAGTTCAAAACAAACTTATCTGTTTTAATAAACAAACACTGTGATTTTGTTAATACGGCATGGGTTCCATATACCTATGACAAATTCCTAATATCCTTTCACGAGTTTTTTTTTTTTTTTTTTTTTACATGTAGCATGCCTTGGTTTCTGTTCAGTGGCTGTGAATAGATTTTGCCTATTGCATACATGAAACCAGTAGCTTTTCCTTCACGATCAGATATTCGTCAACTTGTTTGCCCAGAGAGTAGTCTGCAAGATACACCACACTACCAGCCAGTTACTAGTGCATGTTCGTCTAGTAGTTCCTATACGGTTACGATTTACACCACGTTGGCATCCAAACTAGTTACATGTAAGAAGCCTGATAGGGCTGAATAACACGACGCATCTTACAGTCTACCCGGAGAGGTGTATTGGTACAGTGTAACTCTAGTATCTCAAGAAGCTCCCTGTGTTACACATTCTCTCACTGAGTGTTACAATCTCAAGAGATTGATACTGGTTGTAGCACACCGCATGTACCAAGACAAGTCTTTGAGAGAGTATGTCACCCCGTCATGTACTGTATTTAGAGGTCCGACGCATAAGTTAGTCCACACTTCCCTGTTCGATGATTTTTGACAGAATCGTCTCACTTTAATACAGCTTAGCGTTGGATGAGGAGACTCTGTAAAAATCATCCAAAATATTACCTTACTACTACATGTCGTGAATGGAGTTGTAAATCGTCACGATACCTAATATAGGGACCCCGGATAGGGACTTGACTATGGTCGTACTGTCTCAAAGGTTAGACAAGTCTCTGAGCTCAAAGATGTAACAATAATGATTTTGAACTCTGACCTATTTTGATAGACTTGAAGTCAGATTATTAACAACCTTGCCATCTGTCTTCACCTTAGATATTTGAGGAAAACGTGTAAATATTGTTTAGACGGTCATGGGCGGAGTTAAATACCTGTTCATAAAGAAGTCACCTTGATTACTTGATCAATGTACAGAGTTCAACGAAGACTTTTATTTAAGTTAGCCTGTTGTTTGCCTGATAGAGTGCTAGATGGCTTAAACAGTACGTACAATATCCTTGACTCTAGCCCAGTCACTCCTTTTATACAGAATAGCTGAGAATCTAGTTATCCATACACACATTTGTTCAACTGGCTTCAGAATTATACAATTTGAATCATTATGACATTTATTCAACAAGACTGAAAGAACCGTTTATAAGAAATTCTCGTATTTGTGATCATGGGAGAATGGCTGTAAAAAATGTATTTCCACATGATTCGATTAATGTATCTAGTTCACAATTTTTCCTTCTTTTGTTTCGAAGAAGGAGACTGACCCAGAAATAAAGATACCACCTTAAGGAAATATCAAAGACAATCAAGAAGACTTTATCTCAGTTTTTATTTGGACATATCTAACACATCCTTAGTATACCGTCGTTGGCGGCGCTCAGATAACCATCCCTAGCCAGAGCGGAGTGCGGGAGTGTCACCAGTGACAATCTTTTAACATTGTAACCCTTTCGAAACATCAAAGTCTCAATCATTTGATCATCAAAACTACGTTTTACTGTTTGACTAGATCGTTTGATGGTACATTAAAGTCCAAAGCAGTATTAGTGCATAATTGGTATTTGATGATTTTCAACATGCCTCTAACCATCGTCCCTGGCTGTATCACGTGTATCAACTATATTACGGGGACTGTGTGCGCTATACATCATTGATTAATACAGCGCCACCAACGTCGTTATTTGGATAATGCAATTGTATAAATTTATCAAGCATTCTATGTCCCTTCTTCAGCGAACCTTCACTGGTTTGCAGTATCAATGCACAGCTTTTAATACGTTTTGCTGTGATGCATTCCAAAATTATTCAAGAAAAATTCCAAAGTGTGAAAATAATTATTTCGACAATAAGTCAGACGAGTGAAATATATGTTTTAATTTTGTGTTTCAGAAAGGTTGGATAATCGCAAGGATATATGGTAAATAAAGTTCGCAATTACGATGTGACGACTTCACATACGATGGAGCGTTTGGTGTGGATAAGAACAACGCCCTCTTTGTCAAGCTGAGCGCGGCTTGCAGCAGTGAAAACAATTTCACCACATTTTATAATACCTCCAAAAGAGCGTATAAAACAGTCGTGAGAGGCGCGCTAAACCGTCGGCATTTCGCCACATCTCTACTTTTCAATGATAAATGAGAACAAAGCTGGCCATGGAAGTTCATAGACATTTTTACTCTCGCTAAGGACAACATCCACACAACAATGAGTACAAAATCGCATCCTTTTGATCTAACATTACTTCCTCATATCGAATTTCGCGTAAATATTAAAGGCCCCGTTGGATTACGATAAAACTTTGAATGTGAAAAAAATGAGTTGTCTGGCAGAGCAACAGAAAATTTGTCCTGAACAAATCTTATGTAGATGTTGACATTATGGCTCTACTGATAAGTTAACACTAATACGTACACGATCGAGAATCTGGGATTGAATCGTGGGTCTGTGGCACGGGAATAATGCTGCATTTGTTTCTAGCTTATAGCAATACATCTAAGCACTGCCAGGCTATCGAAATACATATATTACATTATTATATTTCACCCTGTTGTAAATACAAAAGCATATTGGTTTATCGCAACATTCTGTCGGATTTTGAAACCCCCCACTTATTTGAATAATGAGCTCAGAATTTAGAATGACATTTTGTCAACTGATGAAGCGTCAGGTTGAGCTCTTACGAAGTTTCGCAACTTGGAGTCTAATAAATGACTCAAGATAAAACCCTCCCTTCATTAGTCTATGTACATTTCTGATTAGCATTTTTTAAATTCTAATTTACATATGTACACTTTTCTTTGTAAGTACAACCTAATACAAAAAAAACAAAAAACAAATTAAACATCTCCTCATCTATCAATTTCATATTTGTATAAAGAAACATTGAAAATTATCTCCACTGCGAAAACTTTATATAAATTTGCTGTTTGTTGTCATTTTGGATCGATTAGGTTTTGTATTTCTTGTAGTGTCAACTATTCTAATAATGATAAACTTTCGAGCATGCGCACACTTTGAATGTTATGCAATGCCACTCTGTTGACTTTTTACCACATAGCAATGTCAATGTTTACCTGTCTGATCAATCAACATTTTAACTTTCTTATTTCTAAAATAAACCCCAAATATAATTAACATCTTAGCTTTCGGTGACAGCAAGTGACAGCATGCAGCACTGTTCCAATCTCACATGGGAAAGATAGACGCTGCATCGAATGTAGTTGATCAGAAGAGCTTGCCATCAACAGGTACGTTGATATAAAGTAATTCTTTTAACACTTTCTTTTCCCTGCCTATATATTAATACAGTACGTATGCTATGCATTGCATCATCCAATTTTTTTCATGAAATAAATGTCCATGGAACAGTTTTAATCAATCTATCAGGTGGAAAGAAAGAGTTCTTGTATGTATTTTTTTTTAAATAACAGGTCACTGCGACATATCATGAGACAGAACAACAGTGCTATGAACACTTCTATATCAAAATTCTATCGTAGCCGAGTTCTTTGTACCCAATCGTGATCAGGTACCATTACTAATTTGAAAAAAAGGAAATGCCAGAGTTTTGGCATGCACCTGGAGAGTAGAATTAGACGATACATGTGGTTACGTAGAGTCGTTTTTTAAATATAAATTCCCAAAGTGTAGAAATAACAATGACTGTGTATCATTTTTGACGATACTCAATGAAATACTACAATCAAACAGTTGATAGGGTAACGCCAGTTTCCAGCACGACGGGAAGTTGCAAAGAAAAGTTGCAAAGTTAGCTTTTGAGAAATTGTAATTTATTTCAGAGATGAAGCACCTGAGAAAGCATCATCATGACACTAATTTATAGTTGGGTTCATGTAAAAAAAAAGCAGATGATCAGAGTGACCGATGAGTTGGCTTTATGTGAAACATAACCCACCTTAGCGCTTTCTCGCTCTGTGGTCAAAGTGCTTTTTACAATTATTACACCTGGCATGGATCAATAGTGGCACAACGGTCATTGCACTTCCTCAACTCCCTGGGGAGCATACAATCCATTGCAGCCTTTTAATAAGCGCATAGGATTAAAGCATTCACATTGCAACTTCTATCCTACCAGGTCCCCAATTATACAGCTGGGTTGACTGAGGCATAATCGTGGTTCAAATCTTGCCCAAGGACTTTAACCATTCAGAAACAAACGGCAGCGACAGGGGTACACGGTTGAACCTGCAACCTGCTGATTCCTAGCCGGTCACTTTAACTAACTCTAATCATTCGCCCATCATGACTTCACTGAATGATGAAAGTTGTTTTAGTCAATAGCTTCTCTCTATCGCTACTCATCCCGATTCCGAAAATTAGGAAAAATGTTATTTGAACTTCCGTTTTTTTTCAAAGTCAGTAACCTGACTATAAGAACTTATTACCACACCTGCATATGGTGTTTATGCTTATTTGTATAGTCCAATACATATAGGTATACAGGTGGAGGAAAAAGTTGGTTGGCCTCTAGGTGAAAGGGGATTATCATCAAAGTTTGTCATTAAGATTGAAAGTGTAGTGTACTTAAATCAATACTAATTCATTTATTTTGTAACTATGCTGTGTCTAGCTAAGAGCTGGATGTCAACAACTGCATGGGTATTGATTTTATTCTCTGCCGTATCGTGTTAGAATGAAGGTGGTGATTGAGGAGGTGACGGGGACGATGTTGTTGTTGTTGTTGTTGTTGTTGTTGTTGATGATGATGATGATGTTGATATAATAATGATGATGATGATGATGATGGTGTTGTTGTTCTCGTTGTTGTTGTTTTTGTTGTTGATGATGATAATGATGATGATGATAATGATGATGGTAGGTGCTAGTGATGCTGCTGTTGCAGTTGCTACTGCTGCTGATGATGGTGATGGTGTCGGTGGCGGCGGTAGTGGTGGCGGTGATGATGATGATGATGATGATGATGATGATGATGATGATGATGCGATGAGTTGTGTTACTATGATAGGTATATTAGCGTTAGTGGTAGTCTATGCACATTTCGCTTCACTGTCTATTACTGTAACACTTGTTTTCATAGTGCAACACATACCACAACTCTTTATCTTGAATTGCATCTTCGAAACTAAGTATCTCCTGTTTATCTCGTAAAACTCAACAATTTGTATAATTTATTTAAATATTTTTTAAATTTTTTAAGACATTATCTTTTATGTTAAAAGGAAAAGGAAAAGAAAACGAGAAAAAAAAAGACTCTAAAAATGACATTACTTTACATGTGATTGTGTACAATAACGCTATAATTATAAATTACACAGGACGTTATGTTGAAAAAGGGACGTATCTGTTTATACGTCCCTGGTTGAAACAACACCTTGGATAGAACTCCATAGCTTTTACATTCCCTCTATTTTGTAATGTGACCCATACACTAAATAAAATTTGCTATTGGCGAAATCAGTTCGTCTCGTCTAGTTATGAATGAAACGCTGCCAGCTTTAGGAAATGCCACCCACATAATAACAATTCATGTTTATCAATTTCAACTTGTATTTCAACGAAGTATACAACGTTAACAAGGACACAGTCGCCTAGAGGAAACTGGATGAACGAAAATATGATGTGGTACTATAAGAGCTCAGTAAACCCAGTTTATCTCTTAGTTATACATCTAAATGGGTGCGTTATGGTGACTATAGCACATTAAGAGGAAATGTTTTAATCTTCATTTTTTACACTCAATATTTGATACAGTTGGTATGGAGGAAAGTCATCACAAACACCATAACACAAACCAAACATTTTCAGAACTTCTCATTCGTCATTTTCTTTTAATACTGTCGAAAAAAATACAACAACAACAACATTGTTGTCAACATACCATGGCATGTAGTGACCATATCTGGCACATTATCCTTCCAGTGAAATTTCATGCCAGGGTAGTAAAACTATAAACATTTCATTAAAATCTATCTCTCCAATCTGCTATAGTTGCAATTTTTCTCAGCTGCAGGTGGTGTCTAGGTTTATAGAGTTGTCGTAAAAGTGCGACCTTTGACCTTTAGGTAGGCTAACCCTGCCAAAGAGGTTGCGTGCCCCCGGCATGCTCACCCAGTTATGGACGAATTATCATTCCAGTTACAAATAAACTAATATCATATTGCATAAAAATACTTCGGAAGCACAGGTGGCTTTAGTATCTAAAATTTCGATTTTCGATTTTTTAACAGTGGTTTCGAAGAAATTCTTTGATCATTATGTGCACACATGAATCAAAATGTGTAGGTATTACTTTTGTATAAATAAGCGTAACTTTGACGATTATTCAAACTGAGATTCGATGCCATGGTCGGAAAAGACCGTCCGACCTCAGACCACTAATCTCTATAGTGGTCCGAGTTCAGGCTGATATTTATAAAACCGTTCAGAAATGTTTGTCTATTGTTAGACTTTTGAATCATGAGAGATCGATTCCAATTCAAACACCTTGATTTTACATGTTTTTCAACAACATTAGCCTTAGTCGCCCCCTTGCCCATTAATTAAGGCAGGGGGTCTTGTCTCCAGTTCTCGAATAGGAACTTAATCATGCATCATATTTCTAAATAATGCCGAAAGTAGCAATTTGAGACGAACGTATAAATATTCGTTTCAACAATGGGTTGTTTGAAAAATTTGACGCATGCGAACTGCCTGGCCAAGTTAGTGTACTCTTTTGAAGGTCACGTGTTAGGTCTAGCCGTATTGGAATGTTCACAGTTGCAGTTTGTGCTTATATCAGTTTATAGTTAAGCCAGTAGTTTCAGTAACCTTATCATTTCCCATCGATGCATCTGTTGACGACAGTGCAGTACAAATTTTTGAAAGCAATCCACATGTATCAATGGTGACGGCATCATCACAAGGAATTCGTGCTAAGGTTTGGTCTGCATACAGTTTTTTTCAAGTTCGATTTTTAGTCATTTTGTTTCAATTTTCTTGTCTTTTTTTTGTGCAGTTGTCTCCTCTCTCCTCTCCTCTCCCCTTCCCTTCCTTCCCTTCCCTTATCCTCTCCTCTCCTCCCCCCTCACCCCCTTGCCTTCCCTTACCCCCCTTGCCTTGCCTTGCCTTCTCTTCTCTTCTCTTCTCTTCTCTTCTCTTCTCTTCTCTTCTCTTCTCTTCTCTGCTCTTTATACTATACTGCGGTATCAACATTACATTTGATTTACGAGAACTATTACCTGCAAACGTAATGACAAAAACTTGTTGTGTAGTATAAACTCAAAGTCACGCGTAGCACTTCGCTAATTTAATTGTCTATACGTCATGTTCAACCTTTCAGCTATTTCCAGCCTGTTCATAAAATGTAGCGGTATTGCAACCTTTTTTGAATGTTCGCCATATTAGTATCGGGTGTGTACCTTATTTGCAAACACAATGTTGTCCAATCTATTAATGGCAGTGACTAATTTCCCTCCTCCCGGCCCAACCTCACAGTTTCATCTTTCATTCAATTGAAATAATAGTTGAAAACTTCTAAAATAAGGAAGAAGTGTTGAATTTGACTTAGAGAGGTGTCACCTTTGCCTTATTTAAAGTGACGTGCAACGTTTTTCTTTATTTAAAACAATTGTTAATGCCCGTATTTATCATTACCGGTATACGAGTGCAGATATCGAGGTAAGAGTCTTGATGCGCTTGTTAGTTCAAGTTTTTAGTAAATTTTGACAATCATCGAAACCAACATAGATGCGGATAAGAAGTGGCACTTAGGCCAAATAAAAAAAAGTTGTTTGGTTCCGGTTACCCGACCCCACCTAGTTTTTCACGCAAATCCTAAACTTTTTTTTTACATATTCGAGAAAAAAAATAAGAAAACAAAATAAGAAAATCGCGAAAATTGTCTCGCAAGAAATAGTGGATGCGGAAACTGACATCAACTGAAAAAGACAATATAAACCGTGTTCTTCCAATCTGTAATGGATGTACATTTGATTAGAAGATGCCAATAACACAGACCATGTGGAAAACAACAGAAAAACATAACTACCCGAACTAGACACTCACATATGAAAAAAATCTACCTACCCCACCTATTTTAAAATTGAATGTAATCGGAACCACACAATTTTTTTTACGCCTAAATATTTGCAATTGTAGGGGCAAGAGTAATTTTGTTTCCACTTGTTGTCAGATAAGCTAGTATATAATATAAACCAGTGGACCTGAAACCGAGAGTCGTTTGGCGCGTCAAAGCCTTATCAACGTCAATTTGCTACTTTTTATGGTTGACATATAATCTTAGGTAACATTGCTACATTGTCTTTGCGTGTTGTAAGTTTTTCTATTGGGCACTGTTATAATATGTAAATGATTTCACGATGATCCTCTACTATAATGGTAACTCAATGAAAGGAAATGAAACAATGTTGCTAATATTTTTGTCAAACCAGATGACGAATAGTAGCAGTATTAGTAAAAAAAAATTATCTAGCGAGACGGCGTTCTGTTTCAGGTTTATTGGTTTCAATTGTCATTCCTAAAAATGAGGTTTTGGGTTTACCCTACTCACCTTGATCCAGTTACCCAACGATAGGATAGAGAGGAGTAGGCAGAAGTTAGAAAAGGTTTCAGACAGCAAAATCAATTTGAAATCGATATGTAGTATATTGTAGTGCTATGAATACAAAACCAGTATGTAGTGAGGAAAAAAGTTCTTTAGTTGACGATTTACTGTATTTTAGTGCCATGCATTTACTATGATGACAATTCATCCCTTTCTCAATTTGACGGCATTTTAAAAAGAAATATTTGTATTTATGAGTACAAAACAGATACATTAAAACTAAAATCGTTTTTGTTGGGTGAGAACTTAAATGGCTCAAAATGCCCCTCACCCCAAAGTAAAAGAATTGCGTTTTTAAAAATCCTACTCTGAACTACTGATCTCGCCCCTAACAAACACAAGCCCCGGCAACAACTCGAAAACATTAATTAACAAACATGCATAATTTGAATGTCGATAAGGCGACTCCGGACCGCAGTTGCTATAGATAAATTCGACAGTGTCTTTATCCAAATGCGGAAAAAATTAGTCATCAACTAATTATCAGGACAAATTCAATGCAAATATGTATTTGCAAAGTTCCATCATGGAAAGATGTCCATCGACGACTACTTTGTTGATACCTTGTCTTGGCGGTTTTCAAAAAAAGTCAACACGATACTATAGTCTGGATGCCAACGTGGTGAAAGAGATATCTGAAAGATTCGATGAAGGATAGCCACTAGACTAGCATGATACCATGTTCTGTCTTAATTCAACCTACATCAATGAACGTATAATGTACTGTTTATCGCAGAAAAACAACAATTGGGTGTACAGTTTGCGGAAAAGCTACAAAGTAATATTAGCGAGTGTTTCTCAAAACTACTCTAGATTTCAGGAACAATAGTGTTCGGTTGTTTAATGTCATAAGTGTTCCACATCTGCTGTTTTGAGTGATTTCTATCGAAGACATTGTTAATCAAAGGTAAACAACACGATAAAGTACACCAAGTGGGTGTTGCCTACCAATTACTGAACGGTACAGATATCGGCAATGAGGGGTCATAAACACGACAAAAGACGGTGTTTGAAATTCTGGAACTATTAACCTTAAACAATTCAGTGGCTGGAGATTCGATGCTTCGTATAGCTGTAATTGTGTCCAAACTTTATTCATTTCTGCGCATGCCCGCTAAGTTGCTGACTGGGTCTGTACTTGTGAGAATGTAACATGAGCTTTTTACAATGTAAGAATATGTGGATTTTGAAAAGATGAAAGTAGATGAACAAACACATCAACTTTTGATCATTGACTTCATGAAAGTAACTTCCAAAACAAAAATAAAAAACCTCAATGTTAAATTATAACTTTTTTGTTACAAAACTCGTCACAAACAATGAAACCTCACATCGGTACCTAGCCAAACCCATTGTGACTGAATCAGCGCACTGATTATAGAATGCGAAAGTGTTAACGTCGTTAGTGAATCTCAACACCGGGTCTCGACGTCACGGTTTAAGTTAACCCGTGCACGAGATACCGCCGACAGATAGTTACAAGAGTTAGCTGAGAAACTTGACATTCGTGTTTGTGAAGGCATTCTGTGGTCGTACTAATAATTAACGAGTTGATAAACTTTAGTGAGACTTGTACTGGTATTTAGAGGTTTAAAATAAAGGTTATGTAAACTGATATTTGAACTATTGCTGGAAGTGTTTTTACATAGTGTACAGACTCACACGGTTCAGTGTTGACTGGCCTCCAAAGCAAATAGATATTTGACTTCAACATGTCCATGCCTCAAAAGGTTGTTCAAACTATAATGTACGAATTCCTACATTGGTAATACACATCCACGACAACTGGGCGAACTTGTTTTACACGTTCTATCAATCATAGTACTATTTTTAACCCGGGACTTCATCTGTCACTTGATTATGTCATAGTTAAAGTCATTGCGGTTACAAAGTATATTTACTACAAAACGCTTCATGTCTTTCCATGTATATGCTAAGCCTGGAATCCATACTGTCCAACATCGTAAAACACAGCCCTCTGTACGGCACCCTACGAATCGTATACGCCAAGTATGTGCTCTGGCTCACGAGAATGATACTGTCATGTTTGCACTTTAGAAAAGGCGTTAGATCTTCGAATAGATCAGAACAGGAGTTCATGTCAAGTATTCTTCAGTACTATAATACTAGATCAGAAAGGATTCTAAGCTGGACCGGGAGCATCATCGCCGGTCGGTCGTGTTATGATCTACTGTCACTTTTCATCCATGTTCAATTTTGTGAGGATAGTAAAGTCTGTGCATCATGAGTCATGACTCTGCCAATATCAATCTTTTAGACCGTAGAGAAATATTACTAGCCTGGCGCTATCCTTCATCGAATCTTTCAGATCTTTGCATCCAGACTAAAATATAACATGGCGTACTTAGCGATGTCTGCAATATACTAAGTAAACATGTTGCATGTGATGCAATACCAGAAATTGTACTTGTATGTAACGGGAACACCATAGTTTGCCTTTTGAAACGTATACATTTTTGGAAGGAGAACAATTGCGTCAGAAGTGTAATGCGTGTGAATGGTTTTGATGCAAGGGTAATGTAATGTGTGTTCAAAATATATTGATAATTCAAGTGTGCTTTTCTTCACTCTGCAAAACCCCTCAGCCAACTTGATTAACAGGTTCCCCTAAAAACACCTCTGCAAGACAACGTGCATGTCGTTTTTAATTACAAACCTACATTTCATTTTGCTTGGACGTTCATAGAATACAAAAGCTAATTTACTGTCAAATGATCATAATATCGTGAATACACGGTAACAGGACAACTGCCCCCCGGACAATTGCCCCCGGACAATTGCCCCCGAAGGACAACTGCCCCCCGGACAATTGCCCCCGAAGGACAACTGCCCCCCGGACAATTGCCCCCTAAGGACAACTGCCCCCCGGACAATTGCCCCCGAAGGACAACTGCCCCCCGACAATTGCCCCCCGGACAACTGCCCCCCGGACTACTGCCCCCGAACGAAAAAAAAAACTAGTATTACAGATGTACGGGTTTGTCATTCATTAAAAAGTCACCGTCGGCAACTTACCGCCGCAATGTGCGTACATTATACTCACTAAACACAAACACGAAGTCATTTCTTTTACTGGAAAAGATTTATTTATTATCAGTTCAATACCGTCACCAAAATATACAGGTAACAAGATAGAAAACGAGTCAAAAGTAGAAAAAATATTGAGACTCAGAATGTACATTCTCGTTAGACTTTGGTGACAGTAAATGATGACTCGGCTCGGTTTATCATGATCAGCCAGTGTAAATTGTGGGCTATTCCCCGAAGAAAATCTAGCACGTGACGATTTTCAAAATCTTGCACTATTGCATGGATTCTGGCTGCGGAATCTTGATACTGTCGACGTTGTGGTTGCGCTGATTCACCGGCAATCATTTGGTTGATGACGACGTTGTTAAGTGCATGCCTGCTCACGTTTCAGAATATTGAGAAATCGCCATATATTTGGGTGATGAGAAGCAACGTTGGCTTGCATTCTGCGGTGCCATCCCATAGAGTAAAACATGTGAATGTAGTGAGTATAATGTACGCAAATTACGGCGGTAAGTTAAATCATCATGCCGACATTTATGAATGACGTAACAATTATCACAGATAACTATAGAGTAAAACATGTGAATGTAGTGAGTATAATGTACGCAAATTGCGGCGGTAAGTTGCCGACGGTGACTTTTTAATGAATGACAAACCCGTACATCTGTAATACTAGTTTTTTTTTCGTTCGGGGGCAGTAGTCCGGAGGGCAGTTATCCTTCGGGGGCAGTTGTCCGGGGGGCAGTTGTCCTTCGGGGGCAATTGTCCGGGGGGCAATTGTCCTTCGGGGGCAATTGTCCGGGGGCAATTGTCCGGGGGGCAGTTGTCCGGGGGGCAGTTGTCCTAGAATCGTCACACACGATAAAGCCACACATATCAACTTTCTTCACGTCCACACTTAGAACCCAGGTAACAGCGCCCTCAGCATTGTGAGTGTGAACTTGTCTGTACTCGTAATAGACGTCACAGGAACAAATTATTAAAAGCCTTACCATGCCTTTTATTTGCCTTTCCCATTGTAATGCGTCATATGTAATTGTCAAGGCTCTGTCAATTCACAAATGATAGATTTTCAAGGGAAGACAAACGAATTCCAATTATACCTGTATTGTCATTTCAGTTATAAATAACTAATTGAGCATTGCAATGGATTAAAATTGTGTTTCCAATAATGTTTCACTTTAAAAAAACCATTAAATAATGAGATGGAAGTAGAGATCTAGTTACTTTCTTGGAAGTGATAGTGTCATCGTTCACCTGTAGCAAATGAGGGCGCTCTTCAATATCCGTCAACATATCAACAGGTGTCATACACGGAAGTAACATTGAGTATGTAAATATTGATGACACTGAGAACTGTTTTAACTAGTTATATTACAGCTGGAATTGTGAAATTCTGTATTTTATTAGCAAAAACATATAAAGACTATAATATATATATATATATATATATATATATATATATATATATATATATATATATATATATATACATGTATATATATATATATAATGAATGGAATTTTATTTGTGCACAACAAAATAGTTATTTATTGACGATTAACTTATTTATACATTGTATATTTGTAATTTGACAAAGATATATTTCATCGTCTGGCAGTGATTAACACAACACGGTTACTCTTCAAACTTTTACATGAGCTCAACCTTGACATTGAAATATTTCAAAAGTTCGCACCAACTTTGAAAAGAAAATGAAGAGGAAAAGCAAAAGGATACGCGAAAAAGAACGGCGAGATCAAAGAAGAAGAAAAAGTTACCAGGTTACTCCAGAATTCAATTTGGTTATTTCACTCTCACAAGACTGTGTTTTAGAACATTGCTGATGAAAAACTGGGGATACTAGACAGGGCAACTGCTATGCGTCGCTTGTTTATATACTTTATCTCTAGATCTAACACTCCATACACTCAAAGTTATGTGGCGGCTTTTACTTTAATTTGACCACAGACCACAATAGCCTAAGTTGTCAGTAACGACACATTCCAATGTTAACATGACCTTGCTGAAAGTAATTTGGACTAGGCTGACCTATATCTGGTTATTTGACTCAGTTTAACTATTGTTTGTCACACTAACCGTCCTCAGTATTGCCTCAGGATATGTTGAAGGAAAACTAGAGAGGGGGCGTATGTTTATGTGCGTTGTCAGGATTTTACCCTCTGTTTCCAAGGTTGAAATGATATATTCTATCTTATAAATGACATGGTATACCAATAAATGCATAATCTATACTAAACTGTATCATACTAATAAATAAAGACAAGACAGAATATATGCGGTAGTATGCGGTGGTTGTCGAACACCCCACGATGGACACTATGTATCCCCGAAATCATCCACCACTTTTATTTCATGACTCCCCCCTTACAGAAGCAGTTACAAATAAATTACAATTGAATTATAAACTGAAATACAGCATCCATGAAAAATCTGATATTAATACTTGAAGGTGAAGGATTTACAGTTGACATCAAACTTTATAAGATATTACATAAAGGAAAAAATTGCTGTTGTTGCCATCGTGCAGAGACAACCGAGACTGACGAACAAAGGACTTCTAAACACATATATACCCCAACACAACACCTGTGAATCACAACAACCAACCAATGACAGGAATTCACTTACGTAACGAATAGATAGTAATTATATGCTAATCTTTGAAACGCATATAATTATCCACTCTTGTACACCCCTCATGAATAAATTAACCATATTCGTTATTGAAAAAAACTGTATCAACAGTGCAGACTGCTTAAAAGTGTTTTCAATATACTTTTACATAGATTTTGCTTTCATTAACATTAAGTCTTATGTTAGAGGCCTTGCTAAACTTACATTATGTCGCCCCGACCTACAAATGAAGAAAACGAGAACTACCTTAGTCTGTAATTGAAAGGAAATATGAGAAACTTAAAGACCAGGTTTTCAATCCCAGGTTCTCACTTTAGTGTTATCTTATCAGTGGAGGCATGAAGATTACATGGGACCAACTTTTTCTATAACTTTGCCAAACACTGACTGATTTGTACACCTAAGAAAAAGAACTTCAATTTTTCCCCCTTCAAAGTGGGCCTTTAAAGTGAATGTGGTAAACATAACATTAAACCTTGACACTCTTTTTGAAAGGCTGACTACACTACCATTGTGTACAAACTTTTATCAAGATCAAGTCGTTCTCCAGAAAGACAGTAATTGCCTACCCACTTGACCATGTATACAAAGCGAGTTTAAAACATTCTATTGGGGCTATGGTAACCCCGGGAGAGACGTCGACTGGTCTGGATAGTCATACATGAAATCACAGGAACTTGATTCAAACTGTATACATACATACATACATACATACATACATACACACATACACACACACACATACATACATACATACATACATACATACATACATACACACACATACATACATACATACATACATACATACACATACATACATACATACATACACACATACATGCATGCATACATACATACATACATACATACATACATACATACATACATACATACATACATACATACACACATACATACATACATACATACATACATACATACATACATGTACATACATACACGCATACATATTATATATATATTGTACACACACACACACACACACACACACATACATACACACAAACACACACTGATTGATTCAAGTCACTGTGCATGAAACCAGAAGAGTTTGATTTTAGGGCAGTATTTTTTGTGTTCGTGATATTATGAAGACAATAGATTGAAATATAGAAACGATTTTGATAACAACAAATCACACCCCATTCTCCCATGGCATTTCCCGCCGGTAAGAAGCTTGAACACGTGACCAACAGCTGTTATCACATGACCCGATGAAGGGTTCAGCACGCAATTTGTTGATTTTATATACATACGCTTACACATACCATGACATTTTGTTATACAACTTCAGTTAAACGCTATCAATCAACGATTAGTAAAATATAGGAGCAAATATACCCAAAATCAATTTCTCGAATTGTATGGATTAAAAGTTCGCTCTAGAGTATTTTTGTCGAATTCACATCTACAACACACCTAAGTCAACTGGTTACATTAAAATATAGCATATTATGACCCCGTGTTAAAGTGGATATGCTTGTTATGCTAGCTTGCCCTGACCTGTGAACAAATTCCGTGACACTTTATAACGTCCGGTAAATATAACAGCTATCAATCAAATCCCACCTGTATGACGGTCTCTTTGAAAGAATCGGATTTGATTTCACCTATAAACCTTGATTCATACATTGTTATTGAGTCATGAAAATACGTGAGGTGCAGAAATTCTACATCCTATCACAACATATCACTTCGATTCGAAGGTACAAGAGATGTAACTGAAAGCTACTCAGGTACAGGAACTTAAACTTTTAAATCATATGACGAGTCCGGCAATGGTGTTTTCGCACAACATTGAGTAGAATGCTATCTATAAATGTAATTCCCAATCTGTGAACACCATTCTCACTTGTGAGTACTTTCATGAAAAAGACATAGGATTCGATTTACAACGAAGTCTTAACTCTGGTATGACTGGGCTTGGTTGCCGGGGTATTAAGCTCACACATGTTCCAGCAAATTGAAAGTACACCGACATAAACATGTCTATGCACGTCATCGTAGCTTTAATACAAACGAAATTAATTTTCACATGCGGAAGAATTTTTAATCGGAAATCATATCTTAGTGAAAACAACCAGAGTTAAAAAAACCCCCAATATTTGTAATTAAGTCATTAAGATAATTACACCAATTAATAGTAAGTGTTCGTCTGATTTAGGGTTTTGTTCGTTGGCATTGCTATTTTTTCGAATACAGGCAGTGCTATGTTGACACTTTGTTCGTCTTAATCATATCATCTTTCGAAGCATAAAATATTGAATTGGAGAATGAAAAATAAAACAACGGTGTTATTATGAAATACATTGTTGGGCAACATGATCAGTTTCCATGGTTTTGACGACCACATTAACATATTTTAACGATGGGTGGCCGTGGCCTCACGTTGGGTCGAGATAGAAACTGCACGCTGCAAATTCTACCCACAAGTTGAATACAATAAAAAATAATGGTTTTGATATAAATGTCTCTAAATTCACAGATAAAACCATTTCAGACAAAAATCTGAAGAAAATGTGTATGTATAACGCATTCAAAGTTAGACCGATCAGCGAAATCAGTTCATCTAATGGCAACACGTTGCATAAGTGGGTAAAGTTGGCATGCGAGATCGAAACTTTCACGAACGTGTAGGCCGATTTGATGATCAAGGACGAGATTGTATCAGAATGACAACAAGTATAATTCTGATTGTTTTTCAATTTTTGATTTCAAGGCTAACGAACAATTATACACACTCAAATACTAGAATTGTTCATCCCAAGAACAAAAGGGTTCGTTGAACGCGTCACGTGATATTTATGATACGAAGCAGGGCATTCACGTCTTGTAGTGATTAGGCAATCATCCAACAAAACAACAAACAAACAAACAAAACACGTGTATAGAAAAAATAATAAAATGTTAGAATAAAAGTTTCATTTGTACCTAGTTTGCTTACGTCATTGACGCCGTATTTACATATTTTACGAAGATGATGTAAATACACTGCGCATGTCACGTCAACATGATTACTCCCCGCTCACATGATTTGATCATAGGGCTGGTGTTAGACCAATTATACAAAATACACCATGGTTACAGAGCAACTTCATGGAAGACAGGCAGGAATTTGGCTCTGGCATAATCATAATTTGTGGCATGAAAGACAAGGCTGTTATTACATTCACCAAGCCTTCGCCGTGTGCAATTTGAGTCTCACTCATGGTGCCAAACTCAATATTATTTACAAATTCCGATGTACTTGATACTTTTATTTAATATGTATACTACTTGTTTCAAATGGTTATTGACATCACTTCTGACATCGTATAACCTATCAACTATATTGATGACAGGTTTTCAAAACATGTTTGTGTTCACATATCAATTTGACAAGCTAGGATTGTAAGCTTACCATAGGGTAAATGGCATATGGTCCTAAAGCCTCACATGTCCATTCTGATTAAATACAAATATAGTCGTGGAGAATATTGGTAAAGTGGACCTGCTTGCAGACCTTGAAGTGAACCGGGGCGCTATTCTGACGTTGTCTCTTCTCTTCTCCAGGGACAATATCAGAATCGAGTGTAACTTACTCCGTTTACATGCAGGAATACTTCTAATGCAGAAGTCCTCATCTGTACATTTTCACTGAACCCCTGGAAAGTCAATTTTCAAAAAAGCACTGTGGAGTTATTTACCCCGGTCGGGTTTTTTTTCTTCCTTGTAAATCTGTACTAAGAACTTCAGCTGAAAAGAAATTCTTCACAAAAATTAACAATAATACATTATCGTTTCTCTGACAACTGAGAAGTTCCTTGAATCACGCGTTAATTGTCATCATCCATCCGCCCCACCGTCCAACCGGAAGTGCGTAATCATCATTGAACTACAATTGGCCTCAGTATGACGTTAAGCCGTATCGTCATAATATCACAGGATAATAAAAATATTATCGATATTATAAATCTAGTGTATCAATATTTCCTTGTGTTTTGGTCAATATACGACATTGAAAATTTCCGTTTGTTGATTCCTGGCGTATTTAAAAACTCGGGAATGTGTGTTTTTTCTTCAGATCATTACAATTGGTGGTGCGATCATCTGTTGATATCGGAAACATTTCACCTATACTCTTGAAGACCGAAGATGACTACGACTTTCGAAAGTGTCACGATGCCGATGAACATCTCTAACGTGACTGCCGTCCAGCCACTGTCACCTCTTATAAAAAATTTGTTTCTAGCCGATCAAATTATCACCTATATTACGATCGTCTTGATTATGCTTGGTATGGGAGGCGCCACTGTGCTTAGTGAGATCAAGAGGTGTCTTCGGCGACCATGGGGGATTCTTATCTGTTGGCTCTCTCAGTTTGGTCTCATGCCTTTGGCAGCTTTCGGCCTGGCCCATGCCCTCAATTTACGTCCAGAATATGCGATTGGTTTGATAATTCAGTGCAGTTCACCAGGTGGTAGCATGTCCAACGTGTTAGCTTTTTACGCAAAGGGCAATGTCTCACTGAGGTAAGTGTCACAGTGGTATTTGTTATAAAGTGTGTGTGTGTGTGTGTGTGTGTGTGTGTGCGTGTGTGAGCGCGCGCTTACGTACGTATGTATTTCTGTATTTCTGTATGTATTTCTGTATGTATTTCTGTATTTCTGTATTTCTGTATGTATTTCTGTATTTCTGTATTTCTGTATGTATGTATGTATGTATGTATGTATGTATGTATGTATGTATGTGTGTGTGTGTGTGTGTGTGTGTGTGTGTGTGTGTGTGTGTGCGTGCGTGCGTGCGTGCGTGCGTGCGTGCGTACGTACGTATGTATGTATGTATGTATGTATGTATGTATGTATGTATGTAATGTATGTATGTATGTATGTATGTATGTATGTATGTATGTATGTATGTATGTATGTATGTATGTATGTGTGTGTGTGTATTTGTATGTCTTTCTGTGTCTGTGAACGCGTTTTTAATTTCTGTCTGTTGACATATTGGTGAGATTTCAATACCATAATCAAACTATATACGTAAATCTGTCAATGTCCATTCATTAATTATCTTTCTTGAATGGCAATATCATAGCAATTTTGACCCTAACGCGCATGTGCAGATACTTACAGTAATACGTAGTTTATACCGGGAGTTTATACTTCTTTTGCGGACTCACAGAAACATAAGTTAGACACGTAATTAGAAATGATCACGTAGGCTACATTTAACGTATAGTAGTGACATATACGGAGAGAAGAAGGTGGCTATACTTGTACTTTCCATAGACGTTACGACTTAAACCCCAAAAATATGCCATGAAAATCACGAAAGAACATATAAAATAACAACAAAAATATGTTCACGTTTACTCGTGTCATTTCTTCAGATACGTGTATAAGGTTAACTAAGTTGTATGACTAGTCAATACACGATGACCACGGCGGTAATTATACTTCATGCCCCAAGTCGTTGAATCTCAAATCTGTGACTGTTGAAACTCATCGTCCAATTCAGTCAGTCTGTAACACGAATACAAATACTACATAAACCAAGAGTTAATGTACGTGTACTCCAATTGAAAGTGTTACTAATTCGACTCATTTTGGATAATTAGTGTCCAGACGTCAGAGAATATCACGTACGTCAACGGACATTAGCATATGTATATGCACTCTGCAGTACTCAACGACCACCTGTATTACGTCGATAATTAGTGCACCACGTTTCGAAAGGGTGCCAAACACACATTTAACTTGTGACCACAAAACGACAATTTACATCGCATAGTTTTGATAAGGGAAGCGGTTTCTTAGGCCTATAACTAAAGAGGCGATTGACAAGTCACAAGAAATGGCATTAGGTCAAACTACCAGAACAGAATTACTTGTAAAACACAAGAGTTATTGTTTTTAACTTCATACTCAACTTTAAATCAACAAATGCACTAAATCATCTAGGCTTGTTTTCACGATACTACGACACATTGACAGTGTGGCGAAAACACTGCGGCATTGTGACTGCTGGTCAGTTAAATCATAGACCCAATTATTTCGTGTAGGGTCTATGGTTAAATGGCAAACGTATGGAATCGATCACTTAAAAAAAAAGCATCGAGTAAAAAATTAGAGTGACTCGGAGTTCATCAAATGCTGAACCTTCTACTGTTCTTTTTATGACAGGTATGTTTTCGGCGATATCGCTGGAATCGATTTATCTGATAAGGCTATGAAAGAGAAATTTCATCACGTGCCATAAAAAGACTAAAATAGAAAGACACTAAGGGCTCTCGACGTGGTTTAGCTTAGTGACAACAAACATTGCGTGCAAATCTTGACAGCTACAGATTGACGGAGAAAGCGACATTCCAAAATTTTTATGTCGTACTCAAAGAGAACCCGTTCATATATCAAATCTTTTAATGTCACCTTCAGCTTGTAAATTATGTGTCAACAGCATTCTATGTAGTTTGAGTTATAGCTGACAGGCTGTTTAAACCTAAAAGTAAGAAATTAGAAATTTTTAAGTTGATTTGTTGGGAAAAGTTGTTACAAATTTATAACAAACCTTGTTAGTATTTTACAGTGCTTATGTCGTACGGTTGGTTTGGTGAATAACATGCGCACATGTGTATCACATAAATTTTACGAATTTGTAAACGCACAAAACGCATGGAATGTTGTTTTACTTCATCTCACGCGATCTTAGATTGCAGCAGATTTGTTACCATTTTAAATACTATGATATTTTTGTTATATTTCAAATGACAAGTATATACACTGGTATTGTCATTTCACAACCATGTCTACTGTCCGCTACGGTTTAGCAGACAGTTTAGTTTGCTACTCAATCTGAAGTGCATGCAGTTTTGTGGAAATTCTGAAATCCCACTTCTCTTCGAGTCATTGCTTAGTGTGTCAATATGATTTGAGTGTCTATAACTGTTCCACAAAGCAAATTAAAAGTATGTTTCTCGTTCTACCCACAGTATCTGCCTGACTGCCTGTTCTACTGTGCTGGCTATAGGAGCTATGCCGTTGTGTTTGTTCGTCTACGGTCGTAGTTGGTCAAGTTCTGGAACAGTAGCAATACCATACTTAACTGTTATCATATCACTGTTGGTTGTGTTGATACCTGCTGCTTTTGGGTTATTCCTGAAATATAAATTACCAAAATATATCAATCGAATAACACAGGTAAGCAAAAGACTAGACACTGCCACAAATCTGTTATGTATACAATAAAAACCATGTCACATGCGACAGTGTATCGTCTGATTTGACAACAACAACGTTAGTACATTTCATCGACTAGCTAGCTCGACAAAAATTGCAACATTGTCTGTGTTGAATACCGCGAGATAAACATCAAATGATTTACAATGTAACAATTTGCCGAGATAACGATATCTCATGCTAATAAAATGTAGCAATGAATGTTTACAGTAAGATTGTTGTCAATTCAGAAATCTCTGTTTCAGGTGACTTTATTTTCATTGTATGTCCAACCAGTACATGAAACCACAATAATGCATGCAACGATATATACAGGTTTACGTCTAAAGTTTAAATGTAAATTACGTGTACTGCCATTTATAGAGTCATATCTTATATGTTTGATTCGATGTCCACAAAACTTTTAGTACGTCACAACTTCATCTAACCTAAGTAACCATTTCTACATACTGTAAGCGCAAGTACATTTGTCCTACATAATATGGTCGCCATGGACACCTGGGAGAGGCATGGAAAACTGATTTTAACTTTGGACTTTCCTTATTCGTCACTCCAATTTGATTGTCTTGAAATGCAGTTTACCAATTTGATGTATTTTTCTACTCTCTTTGACAGGTGTGTGCATTGGTTGGAATAGCGGGTCTACTGGTCGGTGTTGGAATCCGTGCCTATATCAATCCAATAATTTTCATTTCTGCAGAATGGCAGCTGTGGATGGTCGTGGCAATTTTACCTATTATGGCAGGAGCTATCGGCATGGTGAGTTCAAGTATAATCCGTCTCCCTTGTTCCAGCAGACGTACAATCTCCATCGAAACGTCCTGTCAGAACGTAGCCCTGGCGCTCACCGTCATCAATACATCGTTCCCCGCGGGCCAGGCACGCGCTGATATGCAAGTCATACCCAACTTATACGGACCAGCTATGGCTATAGAACTCTGTATTACTATCATCCTGTTCCGTATGTGTTACAACCGTGGTAACTGCAAAGCTTGCGACTATGGCGACATGAAGGAGGGAAACAGCGAAGAAATTATGATAGGCGATGGAGAAAGTATAGACAGTAAAAGCGACAACGGAGTGAAGATGATTCCACCATCTTACAACTCGGTCGTGGTTGATGCTGACGAATTTGCTCTGGAAGTTCCAACCGATGATATCAAGACCAAAGATTTCGGCACAAACACAGAGTACAAATACACCCTTTATGATGAAGACGAGTTCTCTCCGTACAAGGAAAAGGCTACCAACACCGAGGAAATTTACTTTCAATAACACTTTCGCAGAATAACTCCGTCGTGTTAAAGCAAAGTATCCGTCTATGTATTTCAACACTGGTTCTTTGTTTCCTTTTAAACCAGTGGTTAGGGGCCAATCTTTGAACAAACACTTTCATTGGCTTAAATCAATATAAAAAGCCAAACACGTGCTTGTCACATGGTCTCTTCATTGACACTAACTTACTACGAGAAAGTGGACTTAGTCATATCTCTCCATTCCAATTTCAGGAAATTTTCAGTATTTTGTTTGATATTTTTGTAAAAGAAACATTTGAATCGCAATTAATATAGATGTATATTTAAATTTGCATACAGGCTCTCGTTTCAAAAACAAACAAACAAACAAACAAACATTACAAATGTACTTTGTACTAAGAAAGTGCTAAGAAATCTTACACAAGTCAAAAGGCGAGACACTTCAAAGCGCATGTGCAGTATTTTTTGTTTTCACCGTTTCATACACCGACAAGTGACTCGCTGCAAACGATAGAATCCCTTTTACGTAAATATACAATTTTATATTAATAGTTATTAATATTATATTGATTATATTGTTACCATAGTAATTATTGACGGTTGTTAGCAGTAGGTGTAAAACAAACAAACACCTAGACCATAGCTTTAAAATGAATGGGATCTTTTACATTGTGAACGTTTTTATTTTTTTACTGATAACTTTATGGGTATCATCTGTGCAGATATATCCAGGGGTCAGAACTTGAGTCGTATTAAATAGCTTGTATGTTATTACTCACATTTAAGGACCGTGTCAATCTCTGACCTTGCAAGAATATTTCATGTTCCTTCGTTAGAATCGACAGTGTATTTTATCAGTGTTTGTTTTACATGACTTACAGAGTAATACATAAGACTATATAATTAATTACACAAGGATTTTATATAGATTATGTGTTTTGGCAAGTGGCAATACCCATTACCTCAGTAGCTCACAACTAAGCCTAGCCCATGAACTTGGTTATCTGGCTTGACATTGTTGAGCCAGTATCCCGAGCAAAACGTCTCTGGGCTGTTCTCAGCCATGACATAAAATTCGACACATATTTTGCATTTGAATGTAAAAGAAGTTATTTTTGACCCAAGGTTGACAATATTTTGTTCTATATCGCCAGCTACACATTGTAACTTTTCTATGCTTTTGTAGTCTGTGTTTTGTATAATTTTGTAGACTTTTAGTCTGGTACATTGTATTTACATTTTATACGCTTACACGCTGTATATTATGCCATGGACTTTATACCAAATGACCTTTCATTTCAGACCATTTATAGTATATTTTGAAATAAAAAGTATATGTTCTCTTCTAGAATTGCTGTACAGTGATTTTATTGACCATTCTTACAATACTTCACTGGTTGACATGACAGAGGGAATGTTTTAGTTTAGTGCGAACATTTCACCGAAGGCATACAATCATGTATTGAGAATCTGTGTATGCACGAACTGACCACAGCATCTATAGTTAGGCTACCGAACTGTCAACCTATGTTGAAGGTTCGAAGTCGAATGTTAATATTTAATTTGTTGTTAATAATTTTAGCAAAAACGACAACAAAACTCCTACCATTTGAAAGTAAAGAAAACACATTTGAGAGTTATCTAAGCAATTGACTGATAACATTTGATAAAAACATTGGTATTCATAAATGATGATATCTGTTCAATGAATTCTCTGGTCGGAACTGAAAGTCTGGAACAGTTCGATAGAAAGATTTGTGGCTTGGTTCACCATCTTAAAGTCCCGGGATTCTATCTCAAGTTCCTGTATTAGGTCTATTTTATCAGAGGAACCTTAGGATTACATGGGACCACAGACCAACCTTTCTCTATGCCTCTGACAGACAGCCATTTTTCCACCCAAATTTAAATCTTTTCCAGCACCGACCTCCAAAAAACATGTTGCCAATCGGTCGTCAATGTTTTCAATTGATCAGAACAAGATAAACGAGCTTCCCGAGAGAGAGAGAGAGAGAGAGAGAGAGAGAGAGAGAGAGAGAGAGAGAGAGAGAGAGAGAGAGAGAGAGAGAGAGAGAGAGAGAGAGAGAGAGAGACCAACTGAATTGGGTGAAACGACTACATTGTGGGTGGTGATTCCTAAAGAAGGTGTCGAACAATTTTGAAAATTTGTCTCCATTTTGATCGTCCTGTATTAAGCGCTTACCATATGACTTCAATTTATGCATATGACACTGGCGGTTTAGAAATGCTATGAAGTACAAAATGTAAACTGGAGGTGAATTAAAATGGTACTATCATAACACCATTCGTTTCTCGCATGCCCGTTATAACTGTCATCGACTACACGCCTTGTTGCAATGGATAAATGTTCAAACTTTGTCACAAATTGTACAAATCACTCTACCACTCGTAAACTGAACGACAATTAATACTAAATGTAGACATTCACTCATCTTGATGCAAAAATGACTGATAATGTTTGATTATAATTTGCAATGGTCGGTGTCTCTAATGCATTCTTCACCTCTTAGAGTACATACACGACGAAATGGTTTAATATCCTCGTTCGCCAGTTTAAAATAAGGCTCAAATTACACATATAAGTATATCGCATGTAATACAGTATGGTGTACAAGAAAGGTAGCAGAAACAGTAAAACTTGCCTAATAGTAATACGCATTCGTTTTAATCGATGTGAACTGTCAACACATACATCTAATGTTTTTTCTTTGGAACTGTTCTCTGAAGAGAAAAACTGTATCATGGGAGTTGAATAGAAAAACTTTATCACGGGAGTGGTTTGTTTGCAACAGTTTGTCACACCAGGCGTCTAAATTTGAGTAATTTGTTGTGGTAATGTTTCAAATCCACTTGTATGCTACCTTGACTTTATGCATCGACCGATGTCAAAAAAAATATCAGATAGTTTTTAAACATCTTTGTATAAACCAAATTGCTATAATGTATATAAGATATTAGTGTAAGGTCATAGCAATTTGTTTTCTAAAAATGATAACATTTGACAAAACCGTTTCATGCAGTGAACAGAATACCCATGGATGTATCCATGGGTATTCTCACACCTCTCCGGTATCGCTGCATAAAGTTCAACCTCAGCTCATGCCTTTATTGATTTCAATTGAGTTTTTGGACGAATGACGATATAAAAGTACTCACTGAACGATTTCTGTCGTTCTATATGTCATATGGCTGCCACTCCTTATCGTTCCAAATCAGCCCACCTGCATGGTGTGTAGATTACACCGTACGAGTAGTAATCTGAACAGAACGTTATCGGCCAGATCAGACACTAAATTTAATGTGAAAGCGAGCATTTATTTATGACACTAGAGAGTAAAGTGGTGACAGGTACGCTTATAAGTAATTGTATAGCATATCTGTCGATCTCACCTAGTCTTATCAACAAATCTGATAGACGGCTCCGATAACCTTTGACCCTATGTACATGTGGGTCAATATATTGTCGTAAGTCAAAGTTTTGCACGTGCGACATTGTCGTAAAAATACCAGACCTGTTTGCGGCAAAGCGTCGCTATTCTGCAAGGACAGAAAAAATACGCTGGCTCGCAAGAAAGTTTATTACAGAATGAAGTTTTAACAACACAAATAGGATACACAAAAACCCTCCTCCCCTTCAACCACGTATCTGGCCAATAATGTACTTTCTCGCTGTTTGAATGAAATGCCATTCATTCTGTTGCTGGGATCGGAGAATGTGCATCGGAGATGCTAACATCTCCATGGAAATATATCAATTTTATATGTCGACAACTTAGCTTGTCATTGTTTAATGATCTTGTCTCAGCTCAAAATATTTAACCGTTGGGCTTTGATCTAAGAAAGAGGTGAATAAGACACATACATCGACAAAAACGTTGCCAAGCTACGTATTAACGTTATAAGTTATTCACCTGTACTTACCGTTATGAAGTGTGTCGCATTCGCAATGCACACAGGTTATGGTACGTGTGGGTGTAAATATTTGGAAGAGTGAGTCTGACACTGGCATTACAGAACTTTTGAATATGATGACGTAGAGTAAACAACATAGTTGTCAAAAAAGAGAAGGAAACGTTTTAATGTCAAAGTATAAAATAAAAGTACGACATAAATTATCCTTTATCTCACACCTTTTCAATTTTCCGCAAGCGCTGCCGTGATAATTGATGTGTTCTTGTCGAAGTGACCAGTCACACATTTTCCACAAACACTGTCAATATATTAAAACACTTTGACATCATACAGTAACTGTCGTTTGCACGTTTACGAGTTAAGAATCACGTTTTGACAAGATCGAGGGTTGTTGATAAAGTTACATAAACGGTTGTGAGAGCTATTGAAGATATTTTTAATATATTCTGACCAAACAAGTTGCAACAACTTATGAAGATACAACTCTACGCTTAAATGTTGAAAACAGTCTCATGTATCATCATCATCATCATCATCATCATCATCATCATCATCATCATCATCATCATCATCATCATCATCATCGTCGTCGTCGTCGTCGTCGTCGTCGTGGTCACCACCACCACCACCACCACCACCACCACCACCACCACCATCACCACCACCACCACTACCACTGGCCATTTAACCATCTCATAACTCACACTATTAAATAGGAATGTTTGACCTTCACCTGTGTTTTCTCTGTTGTGGCTTAAAGCCTTTGTATTGTTACACTTAGAATTGGGTTAGTACACTTTCTTAGTACAGTTTATCTTTGAATGTTATACCATAGT
This sequence comes from Glandiceps talaboti, assembly GCF_964340395.1. Taxonomy (NCBI): domain Eukaryota; kingdom Metazoa; phylum Hemichordata; class Enteropneusta; family Spengelidae; genus Glandiceps; species Glandiceps talaboti. Next base: position 12,148,201 of record NC_135560.1, on the reverse strand, counting down.
TCACACCAGGACAACGTCAGGGGAAAGTCTGAACAGCATAGAAACATCTATCAAATAGTTAACGATTAACTCTTTAAACGGCACTTGATGAAGCCGGATTCAGAAAGGCATCAAATAGTGTGTCTTGCTATGGAATTTAACTGTGGGGAGAATTACCTTGCACAAAATCAATTGATATGTCACGATGTCACTTTTATAAACTGTGTTAGTTTTACTTTGGGTTTCATAAAATCTGACGAATAGGACTTGTTTTCAGTGAAAGATTTCGACAACCTTACATTCAGACGTTGTTCAGTTGATTTGAAAGTTTGGTACGACATTAATATGCATGGCGACAGGTTGTCAATACCTTTGTTTATACTAGTTATATGGGAAAGTGTGCTACTAACTAAACATACTTGAGCAAAGGTTAATAGGGAGAGTAAATTATTCATCGCTCCCTAATTTATGACACTTTACTCTACATATAAACACCCGTCCCTTGAAAGAATTAATCATATTCATTTTAGAATTTGAGTTTGCTGCATTCACAGTGAAACTCGACTTTTGTAGGACTTGGTGAGCTACAACATAAAGATAAAACGGACGGCCGAGTTGCATGAAATACAAAGATTCTAAAATTCGTTTGAAAGTGAAGAAAACCCCGAAACTGCCATCATGACGATGACAACAGAGTCACTTACCACTATGAACGCATCAAACTCAACTACGGACGAACTTGCTCCGCATTTAGTTCGAATACAGGAGGCTGACCAGTACATGACTTATGTTATCATTATTCTCATCATGATTGGTATGGGTGGTGCAACTGAAATCTCCGAGCTGAAAAAGTGTTTACGAAGACCATGGGGAATTCTGATTTGCTGGTTCTCGCAATTTGTCGTCATGCCTTTGGTGGCATTCGGGGTGGCTCACGCTGTCAATCTGAAAGCTGAATATGCGATAGGATTGATCGTACAGTGCAGTTCACCCGGTGGTAGTATGTCAAATGTCTTTGCATTCTATGCCAAAGGAAACGTCTCTCTGAGGTGAGTTCGCTGTCTGGGTTACGTCAAACTTACAAGTTCGATCTTATCATAGAAATCTTTAAATGAGATTAGTTTGTCACAGTTTTGTCAGATTTTACATGTATACTGTACTAGAACACCGAGAAGGCTGCAATGCCAGTGTACGTCGTAGGAGTCACTACAAAAACGGAATTTGACATGATGTAAATTTTACTATAGACTGAGACGGCTATATTATTAAAGTGGCCATATGGATGACAATTGGGTATTTATTTTGGATTTTTCATTTATAAAACAATTTTATCATAGCGTCCTACTTGAAAAATCGATATGAAACAACATTGACCAGGTCTGTGTTTGTCACTCAATACATTGCAAAAAAGTTAAAAAATTGGTAAAAAAGTTTGTTATTGTACGTACAATAACTAACATTGTACACATTTATCAGTCGTTTGCAATTTATTGGTATATATACTTTGGTATATATGTTGTTTCACATTGATTTTTCAAGTAGAACATCATGGTAACATTGTTTTATAAATTCAAAATCCAAATGAATACAATCCTCATCCATATGGCCACTTTAAGACTTCTGAAGTTAAAAAATCCCCTCTCTGTTCTGTTCGGTTTGTTTGACATAGCTTTCAATATTGTTTGGCTCACATGTGCTGACTCATTTCTACAATTCACTACATAATACAGTTTTTGGTATTTTCTAGGTTCATCTATTAATGACTAATTTGGTATTCAGACCCTTTGACCCAAAACTTCAAAAGTACAAATTAGTAAAATTTCAAGTGTACTCAAGGCACTACACTGCAGAATTCCTAAAATACTTCAGTAAATCACAGGGCCGGTTCTCTAGTTACCATAATTGGTGTTATGTCGCATACCAGTATCTATTTCTTTGGTTAGTAGTAGTAGTAGTAGTAGTAGTAGTAGTAGTAGTAGTAGAGTAGTAGTACTGTAGTAGTAGTAGTAGTAGTAGTAGTAGCAGCAGCAGCAGCAGCAGCAGTGGTAGTAGTGGTTCTGGTTGTTAATAAATATCTTCATAGTTTGAAACAAACTTACACTCATATTTATAAAGATTAAAACAAGAGTTTCTACTTGTATAAAGCCACGCACAGGGTGAAAAAAAAACATATTTATGTTACATATTTTATGCCATAAAGTATCCATAAACAGTGTCTAGCTTGTTTATGTTCTTTTATGTCATGTTTATGCCAAACATAAAGAGATATTTGTTTTCTGGATCACTTATGCAGTATTAACGTAACAATAAAGTCCTTGCGTGTTTGCATAAACTAATGCAAGACATCCAAAACAATTTAAGGGTAAAACTGGAACCACCTGGTGTTGACAATCAAACAAACCATCGATGCCCAAGTTAAACAACAGTTACTCCTTTATGAGGCACACCATTGGTAACATGCAGGGTTCAGCAAAACCATGCCAAAAGACGACATCCGCCCATCGTAATTTTGCAGTTGCTAGATCAGGCAATGTCTAGTGTGGAAGGCTAAAGAGACCATATTATAGGCTCTTCAAAATGCGAAATGAGACCTTGTTGAATAGTCAGCATCCAGACAAAGAGATGAAAATGTCTTTTATAGTGCTAAATATCAAGTGCGTAAGGAATGAGTATGTCAACATAGACTGAGATCGCAACTTGTTGGTGAATGGGGTCGGGCAAAGCAGCATGACTGGTGATACAGTTATCCTCAAATGGCCCAATTGTTCGAGTTGAATTGAATAATTACAAATTCACACCCATGTACTCAACCAGTTAGTACACCTGTTAGCAATTATCCATTCACTAAATCGTTATCATCATTCTATTGTTGCTCAAATGTGTATCAATTTTTTTTTAAGACCGGCAACTGTCGGGGAAGATTTTCAGGATAAAACTGGTGCAATTTAAGGTCGTATTTCCACAATCGACATTGAAAAAAAGATGAAGTATTTAAAAATATTTCCTCATTTTCAGTGGCACAGAGTTTTTTTCGTATTTCATCAAGAGCAAGGTTGAATCCCATAGACAAATTTCATAAATAAATATATCTCCAGGATAAGTAACTGTTTTCAACGTATTGGTTAGGAAGGCCGAAATTACAGTAGAACGAGGTGGTACTAGTAGCAATAAATCTAAGTTTATAGTTACTTTCTGAATTGGTCGTTCTTGGCGCTTTTCTCTAGACTTGCACGGCGAAATGAGCTCTTTTCATTTTGATTGACGTCGCGATTGCTATGGTAATTTCATTTCAGCCTCGCCCCCTACATGTATTACAGATAAGACTACTATTATTTAAATTGTGGCTGAAAGCTGATAAAAATACACACGGCATCAAGAGCAGTATTTTCTTACAAGGTCATAGATAAAGAACCTCAACAAGCAAATCACACATGTATCAAATTTCAATTCTTTAGGTCATCAAAACAATTGATGTTTTTGTGTTTGTTTTGAAGTATAATTTAATAATACGTGAGATATTTAGAGTGAATATAAGTGATGTAAGATATTCAGAAATGTCATAATTGATAACTTGATATATGGGTGGGGGGGGGGAGTGGGGGTGGCGGGCACACCCAACTCCTGCACTGAAATGGAAAGTGTCCATTTTCTGTGGCTCAGGTATTTCGAAAATGTTATGACCTGTCAACATGTTAATTTCACACTCATTATTGAAAAAAAGACATGATAAGGTGTGGCAAAGACGTTTTATATTATATATGTTTCTTTTGCGTTTTTTTTTCTTCAAAATGTAATTTTGTTACCATATGGATGAAGATTGGGTTTTTATTTTTGATGTTTTAATTTATAAAACAATTACAGTATCATGGCATCCATTTTGAAAAAAAAATCAATTTGAAACAACATTGGCATAGTCTGTCTTTCTAACTCAATACCTTGCAAAAAGTTGACAACAAAATGTGTGATAGTTTGTTATTAAACGTACAATAACAAACATGTAGGACGCCATGATAAAATTGTTTTATGAATTAAATATCCAAAATAAATACCCAATCCTCATTCATATGGCCATTTTTGATCGATTAAGCTTACACGTATTTATAAAGAAATCCACGTATGGGTGATAACGAAAATACTCATGACTCTCGAGTTATACTTAAATCTAGAGTATTGTTTTGATTTGTTTACAGCGTTACCTTGACGACGTGTTCCACCATCTTGGCCGTGGGTGCTATGCCATTAGCACTCTTCCTCTATGGTCGTAGTTGGACCCAATCGGCTTCATTCGATATACCGTACTTAACGGTCATCTTATCACTTGTTATGATTCTGGTGCCAGCAGCAATAGGTCTCTTCCTTAAATATAAATTACCAAAGTACATCGACAGGATCTCAAATGTAGGTGTATTATGTCAATTTTTATTTTTCCATGTACCATGATTTTTTTTAAAGATTTCAACTGACCAGTGCCTAGTGCACTGTGACCTTGATATTGGTTGAAAGTACGTCTACATACACAGTTGTTCACTGAACTATTACAACCGATGTTTTTTTTATATCAAAGCACTGAGTTTATTGAACATTTACCAACACTTCCCAGACAACTTTGACAACTTAATCGATCAAGATCAGTCGACTATCTGTCAGTTTTGATAATTTTCAAATTTTCAAATCACAATTTTCACAAACTATTTAAACGACTTTGATTTTCGAAAGAGTATTTTTTCCTAAATACCCCTTTCTCTGACTTTCACAGGTTTGTGCTTTAGTTGGAACAATAGGTTTGTTAATAGGAATCATACTTCGTGCCATTGTAAAACCAGACGTGTACACATCAGACTGGTACCTCTGGCTCATATCGGGATCCCTACCAATGATAGCCGGTATTGTTGGCTTTGTCTGTTCCAGCATCTTCCGACTTCCCTGCTCCAGTAGGCGTACCATCTCCATAGAAACCACCTGTCAGAATGTAGCCCTAGCATTGACTGTCATTAATACTTCATTTCCTGCTGGTAATCAGCGGGCTGAGATGTTAGTACTGTCATCGTTGTTAGGGCCAATAATGGCGATTGAAGTCATTGTCATTATCGCCGTGTATAGAGCTTTCTATAAATGTGGTCACTGCCGTGTCTGTGACTATGGAGACGAGACCGAAGATGACAACGTAGAAATGGTAGAGAGGTACATCAATAAAGATGGTGAAAGCGGCATCAGCAACAACAACGTCAGTGAATTAGATAGTAAAAAACCCAAGTCAGATGTAACTGTTGAAAACAGCGACATGAAACCAAAGGGCAGTGATGGTGTTAATGGACAAACAAATTACGCATATCAATAAAAAAATAAACATTCAATAGGTGCTCTTATACCACGTGTATCCATCTGGTCAAATGACGTCAGCGCAAAGAAACACTTTAATTTAGTCACCGAACTTGAAGTATCATGGCGTTATTACAAAGCAGTATATCATGACTAAATATCTACACAAGGAGTACCATTAACTCAAATTACTATAAGTGACATTGATTGGCTGGCCAGGATTCCAATGCCCTAAAATTCATGTTGTGATACTAAATTAATTCAATATTGTACATAGTTACTCAAACTCTCAATTTGTAACATAAACTCTTAATTTGTAGATCACATTTCTTTCACAACCAAGTTTTAAAATACCAATGAGGTATCCAGGCTGAATATTAGACATTTGATGACATAAGTTTTGTATTATATTTGAACTAAAATGTAAATGAACCACGAACAGTACTAAAAACACCAGAAGACGAGGGTTAATGCTATTGAAGGCATGCGTCGACGTCATTAGCTCAATTTATGACATTTTAAAATGTAGTGTCGTTTGAATTTTGAATATAGACCTAGTTACTAAAAACCTAAGGTAATTGAGCAACGGTTACTATATCGCAGATTTGCTAAAGTGGCCATGTGAATGAGGATTGAGTCTGAGTTTGTAACTCAAAATATGGCCATTTTCAGACAAAATGTTTAATTATTGATCCCTAATAGTTTTAACAAAATGTATATTAGTATTACTCTCTCTGTTAAAATCATTTTATCTGTAAATATGATTTGTACAGACTTTCTCTGCTGTTAATCCTCTCTCCATTCATTTGGCTATTAATTATCTTGAAATATAAAATCTTTACAAATTTAATATCACCGATGAGGGCGCATGGCAATGTAACAAGTACTTTACCAAACAAAGTCGCCCTTATGGTGTGCAAGTCCACTTCGGTGCTGTGTTGTTTTATTCACCATGTTTTATATTTGAAATTAATACTTTTAAGTTCATACGAAACTTAGTAAACTTATTATACCGATATATCACAAGTTAGAAAAATTAGGGTTTTCCTTTGCAACATGTGTTCCCCTCCAGTAAATGATCTTGGAGTTCTCAGCATATATCGTACAGCCTGGGTACTTAACTATTCATTGTTACCTCTCACGGCCCCTAACCATGTGTAATTCTTGTTACGGGTCAAATAATAATAGTAGACTTTCTTCTGTTGAACAGAGAATTGACATAGACGTTCAGCCTAGTCGCTAGTCGTTACGATTTATACCTCCATTCACGTATAGTCAAAGTCATTACTCCAGAAGTCCCGAGATGAATGAGATGCAATTTAAAATACCACGTTGGCATCTGGACTATTCACTGATCACATCACTCGGTTCATCCGTTGAACAAATAAACAACCATTTGTCAGAGAATCATCAATGTTGATGGCACAACTTTAATGAATCATTTGCATAATTATTGAGTTTCGGTAATTTAGACTATATATTAAAAACTTAAGTTTCAAATTTCATATAATTTGGTGCATGCACTAATAATAACAAGTACACATGTGCTATATATCTTGTTGATATAGCTGTTAGTTTTAATGAGTAGTTTGCATATTTGATGATTTTCGTTCAAATTTCACATTTATTTGGTAAATGGTTTGACGATAACAACGCACAAGTGTTTGATATAGTTTTTGGTGTATGTTTTAATTGTGATTTGCATAAAAAGTCTTTTTTGTTAATTAGGTAATTAGACTAAATGTCTTTAGAATACAAGCTTTAACTATCAGATAGTTTCGTTTCTGCATTTGAGGCTAACAAAGTGCCTGTGTCATTTTAAAGATTGTTAACGCAGATTATAATCTTAATTGTTCATTTGCATAATTACTGATTTTCGGTAATTAGGCAGTATCTTAAGTATACAAGCTTCAAATTTCATTTATAATTTGCCAATTAAGGGGTACCACGTGTACGGTAACTATAATTTAGAATTTTGCTTTCCGATATCAATGTTTGTAGGAACAAATATCTGCAGGCTTTGCCCTTACGGAAGGCATTCGGTTTACATCTGGTATTGAAGGTGTTCAATGTTCCTGTCAAGAGATTTGAGATTCTACATATTTGAACGTTTTACGATGACAGACTGAGTATAACATTTTTACAATGTCAGTTCAAATAGGCACCCAACTTAACAACAAAGACATACATAAAGTTGACAAACTTAGAATGACAGTTTCAACAAGTGGTGTGTACTATAGATACATACAATTGAGTAAACACCCCGTCTTATCTTAGAGAATTTGTTTTGCCGGCGACGTTTGTGTGTTCGGTTGTATTTATTTTCGATTCAGCAAGTATATTTGTTAATGCGAGAATGAATGTTCATGGACTCCGGGCCTCTAAATTTGCACTGGCAGAGACAAAAAAATTGAAGTGAATTGAAGCTTGAAGTGAATCTCAAATTTTCGGTGACGTCTCGTCAGCATCGTCTGGGGTGTACCGGGATGCAGGCATGGAGATCCAAGCTTTGTCTCTCAAGTTCAATTTCACTTGTCTCTTGTCGTCAGCGAAAATTTGGGTTTCACTTCCAAGAATTATTTTGACTCTGTGAGAAGAAATATTCATTACTACATATAATTGTTAAGCTATGAGTTCATAATGTATCAGCCATTTTTTACACACATATTGAATCTCAAATACGTCCTGGGGACTTCGCTACCCTGGCGTTAGTCCGTTTGTGTTTGTTATCATATTGAATAAATATTAATTTTGGGATGCTGTTCGCCCTCACTGTAAACATGAAGTTCATGCTTCATATTATAGCTGGATTCGGAGTATTCTGTGTGATAAATTTCACTAGATTTAACTGATTCTCAAAGACCGCTATACAGCTGGCCTTGAACCCATGGAACTACTATAGAGCATGTCCTGAGCCCACACACAAACACAAAATAAACTTTTCTGTGTCACTGAACCGATTATTCGATTATCAAGCGACGGGCAGCAGGAAAAAAAGCATGCGTCAGCCGGGAATCGAACCCAGATCTATTGCTTGGAAGGCAACAATGCTAACCTTTACACCACCGACGCCACGTTATTTTACATGAAGAATTCGGAATTGTAAAGTGTAGTTTTCTCTTTTGGGTTTGTTTCTGTCAATTCTTACGTACAGGCTTTTTATACTATTTTGACGATGGTTCTTGCTAGGAGATTTTAATTTTGGGTTTCATAATCTTCATAACAACTCGTAACAATGACATGTTGATATTCAGATTTTCACTGAACAGTTGTGCGTTTAGTGTAGGCTTCGTTAGCATGATTAATGACTAAACATTTTTACTGTTTTTTTCTTTAAAAAAAGACGACGCATAGTTTTCGGAATAATTCAAATAGCTAAAATAAGGGCAACATTGATTTCAAAAGCATGTATTTTATCGTGTGCAATATCATGGATGTAATAACATTAACTACATGTATTATTGGAGTTTACATCATTATTGTTACGTCACGTGATCACAACACTGTTACGTCACTTTATGCCATTGTCATAGTGTAGTATACTTTCTTTAGTTCTCTCCTTTGTCATGGAAAACATTCAGGATGCCGAAACAACATGGACTGAGAACAAGGACACTGTCGTCACTAAGTAATTTTCATTACAATGTTTTGGGGTGAATAATGTAATCAGCTGTTATAGGTATAAATCCTTATTACCCCCACCCCTCCCTGACATGTACTGTGTTATTGTTTACCCCGTGAAAGTATTGCACAAAGAGGCTAGTGGTTTACGACGATGTAAGAGCTCTAGCTCACAAATACTTTGCTGAGCACAATATGCACATTAATCACGTAAAATTTCAATGCCCAAGCTTGCACTTACACCCTAAAGCGTGTCAATGATTTCACCATATCTTTCTTTATGTAGCCCGCCCTCACATGACCAAATCTTTTCATCAACAAGTAACTTTTCAGCCAATCATACAGCTCCTTCTTTACGACATTTTGAAACAAGTCCTTAATTGTCCTTGACGAAGTCTAACGATGCTTTGCACCTAAGGAATTAGCAAGCATTTAGAAATAACACATTTAAGATGGTGTTCTTAATGTGGCAGACACGACACACGCAAACACTGTGTTTGATGTTATATCATTGACTGAACCCAGCGTTTAAACTCTCAAACAAGATTTTGGGACGAAATGGGGTCAAACGGTTTATTTTCTTACATTTGTAATTGAACACACTGAGACTTGACATAGATAGTACTAGTCTTAACTTGGTGCCAAAGTGGTATCGAATCATCTAAGAGAGATCTGTAGCTGCGATGAAGGATAGCACTACACAGCTAATAGAGATACTCCCGAGAACTAGTGAGAGAGTCTAGACTAACACATATATAGATGTCCACTTGTCATCATTCTTCAGAGAATCATCCACGGTGGTGATGAATGAAAAGCGCAATGTTTCATAATATGCTCAGTGCTTCCATGTACATGTAATCACTTGTTCAGTTCTGTGATTTACCAAGCAAATGCACATTCTGACCAGTGTAAGACGTTACTAGAGTGACTATTTTGAAGAGGAGAGAGAGAGAGAAAGAAAGAGAGAGAGAGAGAGAGAGAGAGAGAGAGAGAGAGAGAGAGAGAGAGAGAGAGAGAGAGAGAGAGAGAGAGAGAGAGACAGACAGCCAGAGGATGACGTGCCCATGTACCCGTTATAAATCCATAATTTTTAAAATATCATGTTTCATGTATTCCAGATGTTATCAAATACATGAAAACAAAATAAAAATTGAGAAAAGTTATGCTATGCATTGCTTTACGTGTATACCACACCATACCGTACCACACTATAAACATAGCATCGACACTCCAAATCGATTTTCTAAACATACGCAGGACGAAAGCACAGGAAGTATAACGTTTAAATCATCATCAAAACATTTTATTGTCAAATATCTCCGGCAAGTCTTTTCTGATTACAGCATGGTGAATTATCAAAAAACGAAAAAAAATGTGTCGTCTTAAGTTCATCAGTATCGGGTGCCCTTTTAAGCGCTGGCGAAGATGCGTTTGGCAGATACGCTTCCAACACTCAAAGTGACGACCAACTTGCCACCGACGACTTCATAGCTGGATGACGGTTCCTTGGGGTATTCAGCACCTGGCCTGATCACCAACTTGTTTCCATCCAAACTGGCAAGACCCTTCTTGACAGCACCGGTTACATCGTTAACCAAGTCGAATACTGTACCAACCTTGTAAAAATAGAATAACAATGAAATTTAATTATCAGATTGAAATGCTAGAGTTTTATGTCTATTCTCTCTGGCCATGGAAGTGTATATTTTCCTTGTCAAGTTTGGCATTATCTGGCCACTGCACCTGAGCCGCAAGGTTTACACAAAATAATTCAGTTGTCCACGAACAACTTGTTCTCTTAGCTTTGTCAGACCACCACCACCACCACCACCACCACCATCACCCCCACCACCCCCACCACCACCACCACCACCACCACCAGAACTTAGAATAGCAGAGACTCCGTGTTTGGTGTGCTCTGTAGCATTACGAAGTAGGCGTAAGAAATATCAGTAGCAGTTGTATATATCATAATATTACTAAGACCAATATCCAAGAATTCCAAGTTTAATCATAGTGGAGGGTCTATTATGGTTTGATATTGAGAAAGATATACTAGTACTTACTGGTACATTCTGCTCCTGGGTACGTTCTGGTCCAATAACTTTAACATGAAAACCACTGCCTGCTTGTGAAATCACCATGGTAGGTTCGATACTGAGAGCCTTGGCCTTAGCTGGGGCTGGTGCATCCATTGCATCAAGGAAAGCTCCTAAGTTCTCGCTCTTCTCCAACTTCCATGTTCCAACAAGATTTGCCATGGCGATGTACAGCAGAGGTCCTACGTGAAGTAACGAAGAAAGGAGTCTTCTTTGATGGTCTCAGGTTAGTATCGGTGAGAGCGATGTGGAAAAGCTGGACTTTGTGGGCCTTAAATAGTCTTTACCGTGGGAAGTTTCATTATGAAATGGGTAGACCCCTGTATTTGTTTGATTAGTAAATAATGTCATTTTTTCATGTTGCAGTTTTTCTGATTTTCTAGTTACAATAAGTTTGATTTCCATGTTATAGTACAATCATGTATGATACCGAAACCGCCTTTTCTTATGAGAATGAAATACATCGGTTTTAAGTATCTATGTTTTCAAAGAGATTGCCAGAGTTTTAATTATTTGTAAAATCAACTTTCTTCCCCATAGCAAATTGTTAAAACCCGAATTCATTGTCTGTTTGCAGCTCATTAGTATGTTCTTGAAGGTGTTGAGTTTTTCTGTCAAGATAAATTGCTATTCTATATATTTGAACGTTTTACGATGACAGTATGAACATTTTACAATGTCAGTCCAAATAGGCACTCAACTTATTTAACAAAGATATACATAAAGTTGACAAACTTAACATGACAGTTTCAACAAGTGGTGTGTACTATAGATACACTTGTATAAACGACCCATATCTTATCTCAGAGAGTTTGTTTTGCCAGTGACGCTTGTGCATTCGTTTATATTTACATATATTTTCTGCAAGTATATTTGTTAAGCTATGAGTTAATAATTTATCAGTCATTTTTATATACATATATTGAATCTTCAAAACGTCCTGGAGATATCGCTACTCTGGCGTTAGTCTGTTTGTGTTTGTTATCATATTGAATAAATATTAATTTTGGATGCTGTTCGCCCTCACTGTAAACATAAAGTTCATGACCCTTATTACAGCTGGAGCGGATTCGGAGTATTCTGTGTGATAAATTTCACTAGATTTTCCTCGAACATCACTATGGAACACGTCTTAAGCTTCCGATTAAATAGCCAGATATAAGACTTACACTCTGTCTTACTTGTGCATACTGTTTTTAGTTTTGCACTAAAAGTCACATTTGCACTAACCATACTGGTAGAGAATAGACGAGTTACCTAAGTAGGCCAATTCATGAACCCTTAGATTATCATTCGAGTCACGTTCCACGGTGGGAAAGGCGAAAGTCGACACACGACTTGACTCCAGAGTAAGCGACAGGAATAACACGATAAATACGAAAAAAATGAAAAAAGAGAAAAGAAACACGTGCTTTGTCAATTCTCAAACTAATGGCAAAGTTACATAACATGGCGTCGGTGGTGTAAAGGTTAGCATTGTTGCCTTCCAAGCAATAGATCCGGGTTCGATTCCCGGCCGACGCATATTCGTTTTTCTTCCACTTCTTTTATATACTACCCGTATAGAACTAAATGAGATGGATTTTATCAAACAAATGATTTTAGTTTTAATCGATACATACACAATAATATTGTTTTACGAGATATAGGGGAATTCCTAATTTGAAAATCGCTGGCAAGGGTCACGTCACGTCACGAATGTGAAATTTGTTCCAATTTTTAATGTGCATATAAATAACACAGAACGGACGTGTTCACCTGAAAACGAAATAAGGTGTTCACGTATTGGAAACTAATGGAAAGTTATATAGCCACGTGGCGTCGGTGGTGTAAAGGTTTGCATTGTTGCCTTCCAAGCAATAGATCCGGGTTCGATTCCCGGCTGACGCATGCTTTTTTCCTACTGCTCATCAGTTAAAAATCGATCAATCGTTTTGGTGAATGTGATACAGAAAACAGTTTATTTTGTGTCTGTATGTGGTACAATTTTCTGTTGGTGTTCCGAGTTGTGGAAATATGACCTGGTAATCTAATGGCAAGGTATGGCGTGTCTGTCGGATTCCCAGGAGTGTCTAGCTTTACACGATTGAAGGAAGTAGAGGGAGTGGGGTTGTATTTACGAGCGAGAGGAAATATTGAGCTGAAGTTGTAGATAAGAATTAATTCAAAATAGAACATGATTTTGAACAACGTTCCGTTGATTGTTGAAAGCAAGTGAAGATGTGCTAGGGGCAGGTGTATTGAAATTGGTCTGTTACCGCAGGAGTCCGGCATGGACACGCCTGTGCACTTAAATGAACTCTAGCTTTGATCCTTAAAATTAAGTAAAGTCTAGTAAAATTTGTTATCCCTCTTGATATGAAATCTCACTTCTTTATATGATCATTGACTCAGACTACAACCATCGCCACGATCGTGAAAGTTGCTACTGAACATGAACCTGAAAAAACACGCATTAGTCAGAATTAAAATGAGAGTCTGCCGTAAGGTGGCGTCGGCTGGTGTAAAGGTTAGCATTTTTTTTGTTAGCATTGTTGCCTTCCAAGCAATAGAGCTGGGTTCGATTCCCGGCTGACGCAGGCATTTTTAATGTCCATAAATTGAAAATGTAAAAGTAACCGTAATATTAGTTCGGTGAATGTGATGTAGAAAAAAGGTCACATTTTTGCATGTCATAATACTAGTAGTGTAATGCTAATGTATAATGCTCGCAATCTGTTTGGGGAAAGGGCGATCAGACTGCGCCCACAACGGCTGATCTGTCTGTGTACCTGTTGGGCCGTCGCGCTGACAACAAGAACATCGTCTTAACAGCGTGAGACTTCTTCGAGGTCAATTACGGACATGTTGGAATATGTCGTAAAGAAGGAGCTGTGTGATTGGTTGAAAAGTTACTGGTTGATGAAAAGATTTGGTCATGTGAGGGCGGGCTACATAAAGAAAGATATGGTGAAATCATTGTCACGATTTAGGATGTAAGTGCAAGCTTGGGCATTGAAATTTTACGTGATTAATGTGCATATTGTGCTCAGCAAAGTATTTGTGAGCTAGAGCACTTACAACGTCGTAAACCACTAGCCTCTTTGTGCAATACTTTCACGGGGTAAACAATAACACAGTACATGTCAGGGAGGGGTGGGAGTAATAAGGATTACCTATAACAGCTGATTACATTATTCACAACGAAACATTGTAATGAAAATTACTTAGTGACGCCAGTGTCCTTGTTCCCAGTCCACGTTGTTTCGACATCCTGAATGTTTTCCATGACAAAGGAGAGAATTAAAGAAAGACTGCTACACTATGACAATGGCATAAAGTGACGTAACAGTGCTGTGACCACGTGACGTAACAATAATGCTGTGTTAGGGCATGGAAGTATAACCCACTTCCATGGTTAGGGAATTCAAACTCCAATAATACATGTAGTTAATATTATTACATTCATGATATTGTACACGATAAACTACATGGGTATCGAAATTGATCTTGCCCCTGGTTTAGCTATTGAATTATTTCGAAATCTGCGCGTCATCCTTTTTTTAAAGAAAAAAGTAAAACTGTTCAGCATTAATTTGGCTAAGCGAAGCGTACACTAAAGGGCAAACTGATCAGTTAAAATCTGAATATTGAAATGTCATATAGTTATGAGTTGCTTTGAAGATTATAAAACCCCAAATTAAAATCTCCTGGCAAGAACCATCGTCAAAATAGTATAAAAAGCCTGTACGTAAGAATTGACAGAAACAAACCCAAAAGAGAAAACTGTACTTTACGATTCCAAATTCTTCACGTAAAACTAGTAAGGTGGCGTCGGTGGTGTAAAGGTTAGCATTGTTGCCTTCCAAGCAATAGATGCCATGGGTTCGATTCCCGGCTGACGCATGCTTTTTTTTCCTACTGCCAGTCGCTTGATAATCGAACAATCGGTTCAGTGATACAGAAAAGTTTATTTTGTGTTTGTATGTGGGCTCAAGACATGCTCCATAGTACTAACAGTAGTTCCATGGGTTCCAGGCTAGCTGTATAGCGGTCTTTGAGAATCAGTGAAATCTAGTGAAATCTACCGCACAGGATACTGTACTCCGAATCCAGCTATATATGGATCATGAACTTTATGTTTACAGTAAGGATGGATAGCATCCAAAATTAATATTTATTCAATATGATAACAGAAACAAAGAATTGAAGTTCAGAAGAGAAAACTATATTTTACGATTCCGTCTTCATGTAAAATAACGTGGCGTCGGTGGTGTAAAGGTTAGCATTGTTGCCTTCCAAGCAATAGATCTGGGTTCGATTCCCGGCTGACGCACTCTTTTTTCAATTTTTTGATAATGTCAAAGTCGTGAGTAATCATCGTTTCTCAGAATTTACAGAATTCTCAGAATATATATAGATATAGATATAGAAATAGATATATATATATATATATATATATATATATTTTATATATATATATATATATATATATATATATATATATATATATATATATATATATATATATATATATATATATAATACTGGGTATTTATTTTGGATTTTTAATTCTTAAGACAACTCTGCCATGTTTTCCTACTATG